>NC_086448.1:434033772-434335022 GCF_028390025.1 Pseudophryne corroboree
ACTTAGTGTATGTAACAAGAGCAAAGCCGGGGCCTCTGCAGAGCATGAGTGTTACTGTGGTACTAAGTCAGGCTCAGATCTGCATAACAGGGGTCTCAGATGGGGATGAACAGGCCTACCCTTATTGACCATTCCCTACCACGGTGCTCAAGGCACATTAACAGTCCTGGTTTTAAAGATAGCTATACTTGAGCACTGGTAACTTAATTAGTACATCAGTTATTTTGATTTAACAATCTGTGCTCAAGCATGGATATCACTTAAACCTGTAAAGCCGGTTACACACTAGACAATATCGTGGATGATGTGCCTGATTCCGACACAACATTCACGATATTGCCTAATACAGTATGTATGTACTATGTTGCTGATGATGTGCGCTCCCACGGGTCATCAGCGACATTCTCCGTTGGACCTGCATGCTGGTCTGACAGGTAACCGCCATCGAGGGCCATGCTGCCGAATGCAGCATGGAACCCACTCCCCCACCATTGCTGCCGGTATCGTCAAGTGTGTATGCACGTACCGATACTGGCCTGCCACTTGGTCCCTTCACTGATTACATCACGCCGGGTACACATCTTTTAATGTATACCCCACTTTAGTGTGTCTTGGGGACCGAGATTTTGAAACACTGTAATAAACCCAAAGTGACAGCTTTCAGCCTTATGTGCCATAGGGAAAGATGAGAATGAAGACAATAATTTATGAAAATTGGGACATGCTGTTAAACAGACTATGTAGCCTATAGCAACTAATCAAATTCTGGATTTCTTCTTTTGCAGATTACACGTGAGAAAAATGAACATAAGAATACTAGTGCTCACTTTTCCCGTTCCTCCAATTTATTAATGCCAGCCATCACCATAATGGTCTCTGTTTTTATTAGTAAAAAATAATTCTATACTTATTAATCCAGATGTTATAATGAACACTATTGACCTCAGTTAATTTTATAGGATAACCCTTACAGAAATGTTCTCATTAATGTAGCACTGAATTATGCATTTTACCTACATAACCAAACAGGTAAAACAATTGTAGTGAGCATTAAAATAAATGGAGGAATAATCTCAATAGTATTACTATAATAATGATATTAAAAAATACAGTATATTTTTTACAAATTGAAAAAAGCATAGTAAGCATTTAGTGATATACAGTGTATAAATACAGCATGAGCCTTATTCAGAAGAGGTTAAAAAGTGGAGGGGAAAGCAAAACAGTTGGCAGTACATGAATGTGATGTTTTCATTAATTAAAGGAACAAAGCAAGTTGGGGGGAGGATAAGCTGTATCCTACATATCTCTCACTAATAAAAAGTAATAGACAATTTTCTGTATTCAATTCTTTTGAATACTATTATACAAGGTAATAGAGTTTTGGAAATAGAAGTCTTAGAAGGCTGTCACGGAGAACGTTTCTTCTTTCTTTTTTTTGTACTTTTTTTTTATTAAATGACTAAGTGCAGCAGTCTGTGTCCTATCTCTCCCTCTTGCATCTATTGAATTGTATTATTTTACATTTTGATTGAAATGATGTCACCAGCAGATAAAAACCCAGCCAAGGCATTGTAATTGAATCAGCCTGAGTTGTTTATTCTTGTGATCTACAGTGGTGCTGCGCTTGTCCTAACAGAAAATGCATAAAAGATTCTCCAGTGTTTAACATGCCATTGATTACATCTATTTAAAAAAAAATTATAGATATATATCAAATGGAATTGGCGTGAAAGACTGTGGCGAGACCATGAGTGAGAAAAGTTAAATAAATAAATAAGAATAATAAAATAAATAAATGAAAAGACACCATCTGCAAAACTTTTCATGTGTGACTGAAAGTATCAATAAATAAATTTCACGTGGCATCAGTACCAGATGCAAACAGCTTTGATTGACATCATTTAAATGACAGTTAATGAGAACATAGACCATAAAAAAGCTTACTACTCATAATACAGTATACATCTGCAATACTGCTTCTATAAAAAGAAATATGAAAATAGCAATAAGGTCTTTTCATCTTCTGAGATGATAAGCAGTTTACTGGTGTAAGGTACTGTAACTGTGATTAATTACACTAAAGTGTAAGCTATTGTTGTAAATGTTACATAAAAATTGCATTACTATATGTTCTCTTAATATGTGCATCGTGAAAAAATAGAATTGGGCATATTATTTTATTTTTTATTTTCAGTTATGTTTATTTTCAAAGCTCAATTGAGGACAGGCACTGTTTTATACGCGTTATCAATATATCCGGATGAGACTGGTATGCTCCAAACATAAGGGAGCTAATAACTAGTTGGTATGAAATTATTTTAAATACACAAAGAGGGTCAGTTCTCTGCTCAGTTGAAATGGCAAGCAGATGACTCTAGAAACATTTAAGAACAAAATTGGGGTAACCTTTTTTTTAAATTGTCATAAAATGTAGAAATGCTTAAATCATGCTGACATGTTCATTAAAATTCACAGGTTATACTCTACACCTGATAAATGCCATGAAATGTCCCCCTTTACCACAAATTTGTATTGGATGCAATTTACTGTTGTACATCTTTTTTGGGATTGCCCTATCATTAAACCTATTTGGGATGCCATACATCTATGCTAATGGAAACATTAACAAGAGGAGGTAAGTTTGAGTTACAGCCTCAAGTAGCTCTACTGTGCTTCATTTATAAGTAGAAATTCTAACAAAAAAAGATACCGTAGATATGTGATTGGACATATTTTAATTGCATCTAAACCAGTGATTGCTCCTACTTTATCTGACGTTCAGTATTGATGATAATACAGAAAACATCATGCAAAAGAACAGTAGAATATAAATTCTTTAACCTTTTTTTCAACAATTAGGGTAAAAATTAGTAGTTGATACAGGGCCCGATTCAGCATGACATGCAGAAATGCTGAAATCCCTGTTCGTCAATTCCACACTTCTGTGCATGCGTACACGCCGCTGCTTGCATTCGAGAGGACTTAGATTGTAACATAGTTTCTGAGGTTGAAAAAAGACAATTTGCCCATCGAGTTCAACCTGTTAGTGATCTCCTACACTGAAATATTTTTAAGACTAATTTTAACTAAAATACTCCTTTGTGGTTTTTTTTTTCTTTATTACTATATAACCCTCTATATCCTTATCCATTAAGAATTTATCTATCCCATTCTTAAAAGTAATGACCGAGTCCGCCATTGCTACTCTCTCAGGCAGGGAATTCCAAATACATATTGTCCTTACTGTGAAGAAACCTTTCCATCTCTGTATGAGAAATCTCATCTCCTCTATCCCAAGTGGGTGTCCACGTGTCCTTTTTGATGATCTTACCAAAAACAAATCCCGCACTAGCTCTGTATATTGACCCCTTATATGTTTGTAAATATTAATCATGTCCCCTCTTAATCTCCTTTTTTCCAGTGTAAACATGCCTAGCCTATCAAGCCTTTCCTCATATTCTAGCATCTCCATCCCCATAATCAATTTGGTCACCCATCTGTGAACCTTTTCTAGTTCAAGGATATTATTTTTGTAGTATGGTGCCCATAATTGTGCACAGTATTCGAGATGTGGCCTCACCAGTAATTTATATAATGGGTGTATAACACTCTCTTCCCTTGTGTCAGGCTCCGGAGCGTTACCTCCAGCGGGTGCTCCCGCGGGTTACCGTCCCGCTGGTTGACACGGCTGCGGCAGCAGGGAGCTGCTGGCGGCGGGTCCTCCTAGACGGATGTGCGGCTGCCAAGTGCCGGGGGCCGAGGGTCTGGAGAGCTGGGTGCTGCAGCAGGGATTGCTGCGGTAAGGTCCTCTGGTGGTGACACAGTATAGTGTGTCAGAGACAGAAGCTGGCTAAAGCTGTGTGCTAATAGCTAACTATGTCTCCTGTGCTGGGGGCAGCCATGTTGGAGACCAGAGTATTACCAATGAAGTTACCAATCTGTGTCCAGCCAATCCTGTGTGTTCTCCCCTTACAAAAGGGGGCTGGCTCAGAGGGAGAGTGCCAGTGCTTCAAGTTACCTCCTTATGAAAGGTTCTCCAGCTCTGTGCTCCCAGGTTACTTCTGGTTCCATGGTCCTGGTTACTCTCATCCATCAGTTACCTAAACGCTGCTGCAGTCCTGCTGTCTAAGTCCATTGCCACTCGTGGAAGTGCTCACAGGGTCCCAGGTCATAGAGGAGCTCCAGGTGCTAATGGCAGTTCCCGCAGACATCTTCATTTCTTCAAAGTCCAAGTTCTTCAGCCTCGTCTTTCAATCACAAACCACAGTCTTCATTTCTTCAAAGTCCAAGTTCTTCAGCCTCGTCTTTCAATCGCAAACCACAGTCTTCATTTCTTCAAAGTCCAAGTACTTCAGCCTCGTCTTTTAATCATAAAACACAGTCTTCAGATCTTCTTTGCCAGAGTTCTTCAGCTTCACTCTTCAAGTCATTTAACCATAGACTCTAATTCTTCCAGTTTCTTCAATTTCTCCAATTTTCGTGTGCAGCCTGTTTATTCATTAAAACTAGAGATGTGCACTTGAAATTTTTCGGGTTTTGTGTTTTGGTTTTGGGTTCGGTTCCGTGGCCGTGTTTTGGGTTCGACCGCGTTTTGGCAAAACCTCACCGAATTTTTTTTGTCGGATTCGGGTGTGTTTTGGATTCGGGTGTTTTTTTCAAAAAACACTAAAAAACAGCTTAAATCATAGAATTTGGGGGTCATTTTGATCCCAAAGTATTATTAACCTCAAAAACCATAATTTCCACTCATTTTCAGTCTATTCTGAACACCTCACACCTCACAATATTATTTTTAGTCCTAAAATTTGCACCGAGGTCGCTGGATGACCTGGCCCATCTAGGAGTGGCACTGCAGTGTCACGCAGGATGGCCCTTCCAAAAAACACTCCCCAAACAGCACATGACGCAAAGAAAAAAAGAGGCGCAATGAGGTAGCTGTGTGAGTAAGATAAGCGACCCTAGTGGCCGACACAAACACCTGGCCCATCTAGGAGTGGCACTGCAGTGTCACGCAGGATGGCCCTTCCAAAAAACACTCCCCAAACAGCACATGACGCAAAGAAAAAAAGAGGCGCAATGAGGTAGCTGTGTGAGTAAGATAAGCGACCCTAGTGGCCGACACAAACACCTGGCCCATCTAGGAGTGGCACTGCAGTATCATGCAGGATGGCCCTTCCAAAAAACACTCCCCAAACAGCACATGACGCAAAGAAAAAAAGAGGCGCAATGAGGTAGCTGTGTGAGTAAGATAAGCGACCCTAGTGGCCGACACAAACACCTGGCCCATCTAGGAGTGGCACTGCAGTGTCACGCAGGATGGCCGTTCCAAAAAACACTCCCCAAACAGCACATGACGCAAAGAAAAAAAGAGGCGCAATGAGGTAGCTGTGTGAGTAAGATAAGCGACCCTAGTGGCCGACACAAACACCTGGCCCATCTAGGAGTGGCACTGCAGTATCACGCAGGATGGCCCTTCCAAAAAACACTCCCCAAACAGCACATGACGCAAAGAAAAAAAGAGGCGCAATGAGGTAGCTGTGTGAGTAAGATAAGCGACCCTAGTGGCCGACACAAACACCGGGCCCATCTAGGAGTAGCACTGCAGTGTCACGCAGGATGGCCCTTCCAAAAAACACTCCCCAAACAGCACATGACGCAAAGAAAAAAAGAGGCGCAATGAGGTAGCTGTGTGAGTAAGATAAGCGACCCTAGTGGCCGACACAAACACCGGGCCCATCTAGGAGTAGCACTGCAGTGTCACGCAGGATGGCCCTTCCAAAAAACACTCCCCAAACAGCACATGACGCAAAGAAAAAAAGAGGCGCAATGAGGTAGCTGTGTGAGTAAGATAAGCGAACCTAGTGGCCGACACAAACACCTGGCCCATCTAGGAGTGGCACTGCAGTGTCACGCAGGATGGCCCTTCAAAAAAATACTCCCCAAACAGCACATGACGCAAAGAAAAATGAAAGAAAAAAGAGGTGCAAGATGGAATTGTCCTTGGGCCCTCCCACCCACCCTTATGTTGTATAAACAGGACATGCACACTTTAACCAACCCATCATTTCAGTGACAGGGTCTGCCACACGACTGTGACTGAAATGACGGGTTGGTTTGGACCCCCACCAAAAAAGAAGCAATTAATCTCTCCTTGCACAAACTGGCTCTACAGAGGCAAGATGTCCACCTCATCATCATCCTCCGATATATCACCGTGTACATCCCCCTCCTCACAGATTATCAATTCGTCCCCACTGGAATCCACCATCTCAGCTCCCTGTGTACTTTGTGGAGGCAATTGCTGCTGGTCAATGTCTCCACGGAGGAATTGATTATAATTCATTTTAATGAACATCATCTTCTCCACATTTTCTGGAAGTAACCTCGTACGCCGATTGCTGACAAGGTGAGCGGCGGCACTAAACACTCTTTCGGAGTACACACTTGTGGGAGGGCAACTTAGGTAGAATAAAGCCAGTTTGTGCAAGGGCCTCCAAATTGCCTCTTTTTCCTGCCAGTATAAGTACGGACTGTCTGACGTGCCTACTTGGATGTGGTCACTCATATAATCCTCCACCATTCTTTCAATGGGGAGAGAATCATATGCAGTGACAGTAGACGACATGTCCGTAATCGTTGTCAGGTCCTTCAGTCCGGACCAGATGTCAGCATCAGCAGTCGCTCCAGACTGCCCTGCATCACCCCCAGCGGGTGGGCTTGGAATTCTGAGCCTTTTCCTCGCACCCCCAGTTGCGGGAGAATGTGAAGGAGGAGATGTTGACAGGTCGCGTTCCGCTTGACTTGACAATTTTCTCACCAGCAGGTCTTTGAACCCCAGCAGACTTGTGTGTGCCGGAAAGAGAGATCCAAGGTAGGTTTTAAATCTAGGATCGAGCACGGTGGCCAAAATGTAGTGCTCTGATTTCAACAGATTGACCACCCGTGAATCCTTGTTAAGCGAATTAAGGGCTCCATCCACAAGTCCCACATGCCTAGCGGAATCGCTCAGTGTTAGCTCCTCCTACAATGTCTCCAGCTTCTTCTGCAAAAGCCTGATGAGGGGAATGACCTGACTCAGGCTGGCAGTGTCTGAACTGACTTCACGTGTGGCAAGTTCAAAAGGTTGCAGAACCTTGCACAACGTTGAAATCATTCTCCACTGCGCTTGAGACAGGTGCATTCCACCTCCTATATCGTGCTCAATTGTATAGGCTTGAATGGCCTTTTGCTGCTCCTCCAACCTCTGAAGCATATATAGGGTTGAATTCCACCTCGTTACCACTTCTTGCTTCAGATGATGGCAGGGCAGGTTCAGGCGTTTTTGGTGGTGCTCCAGTCTTCTGTACGTGGTGCCTGTACGCCGAAAGTGTCCCGCAATTCTTCTGGCCACCAACAGCATCTCTTGCACGCCCCTCTCGTTTTTTAAATAATTCTGCACCACCAAATTCAAGGTATGTGCAAAACATGGGACGTGCTGGAATTTGCCCATATTTAATGCACACACAATATTGCTGGCGTTGTCCGATGCCACAAATCCACAGGAGAGTCCAATTGGGGTAAGCCATTCCGCGATGATCTTCCTCAGTTGCCGTAAGAGGTTTTCAGCTGTGTGCGTATTCTGGAAACCGGTGATACAAAGCGTAGCCTGCCTAGGAAAGAGTTGGCATTTGCGAGATGCTGCTACTGGTGCCGCCGCTGCTGTACTTGCGGCGGGAGTCCATACATCTACCCAGTGGGCTGTCACAGTCATATAGTCCTGACCCTGCCCTGCTCCACTTGTCCACATGTCCGTGGTTAAGTGGACATTGGGTACAACTGCATTTTTTAGGACACTGGTGAGTCTTTTTCTGACGTCCGTGTACATTCTCGGTATCGCCTGCCTAGAGAAGTGGAACCTAGATGGTATTTGGTAACGGGGGCACACTACCTCAAGAAATTGTCTAGTTCCCTGTGAACTAACGGCGGATACCGGACGCACGTCTAACACCAACATAGTTGTCAAGGCCTCAGTTATCCGCTTTGCAACAGGATGACTGCTGTGATATTTCATCTTCCTCGCAAAGGACTGTTGGACAGTCAATTGCTTGGTGGAAGTAGTAAAAGTGGGCTTCCGACTTCCCCTCTGGGATAACCATCGACTCCCAGCAGCAACAACAGCAGCGCCAGCAGCAGTAGGCATTACACGCAAGGATGCATCGGAGGAATCCCAGGCAGGAGAGGACTCGTCAGAATTGCCAGTGACATGGCCTGCAGGACTATTGGCATTCCTGGGGAAGGAGGAAATTGACACTGAGGGAGTTGGTGGGGTGGTTTGCGTGAGCTTGGTTACAAGAGGAAGGGATTTACTGGTCAGTGGACTGCTTCCGCTGTCGCCCAAAGTTTTTGAACTTGTCACTGACTTATTATGAATGCGCTGCAGGTGACGTATAAGGGAGGATGTTCCGAGGTGGTTAACGTCCTTACCCCTACTTATTACAGCTTGACAAAGGCAACACACGGCTTGACAAATGTTGTCCGCATTTCTGGTGAAATACTTCCACACCGAAGAGCTGATTTTTTTTGGTATTTTCACCAGGCATGTCAATGGCCATATTCCTCCCACGGACAACAGGTGTCTCCCCGGGTGCCTGACTTAAACAAACCACCTCACCATCAGAATCCTCCTTGTCAATTTCCTCCCCAGCGCCAGCAACACCCATATCCTCCTCATCCTGGTGTACTTCAACACTGACATCTTCAATCTGACTATCAGGAACTGGACTGCAGGTGCTCCTTCCACCACTTGCAGGGGGCGTGCAAATGGTGGAAGGCGCATGCTCTTCACGTCCAGTGTTGGGAAGGTCAGGCATCGCAACCGACACAATTGGACTCTCCTCATGGATTTGTGATTTCGAAGAACGCACAGTTCTTTGCTGTGCTTTTGCCAGCTTAAGTCTTTTCATTTTTCTAGCGAGAGGCTGAGTGCTTCCATCCTCATGTGAAGCTGAACCACTAGCCATGAACATAGGCCAGGGCCTCAGCCGTTCCTTGCCACTCCGTGTGGTAAATGGCATATTGACAAGTTTACGCTTCTCCTCCGACAATTTTATTTTAGATTTTTGAGTCCTTTTTTTACTGATATTTGGTGTTTTGGATTTTACATGCTCTGTACTATGACATTGGGCATCGGCCTTGGCAGACGACGTTGATGGCATTTCATCGTCTCGGCCATGACTAGTGGCAGCAGCTTCAGCACGAGGTGGAAGTCGATCTTGATCTTTCCCTATTTTTGGAACCTCAACATTTTTGTTCTCCATATTTTAATAGGCACAACTAAAAGGCACCTCAGGTAAACAATGGAGATGGATGGATACTAGTATACTTATGGATGACGAGCGACTGCCGACACAGAGGTAGCTACAGCCGTGGACTACCGTACTGTGTCTGCTGCTAATATAGACTGGATGATAATGAGATAAAATTAAACTATATATATATATCACACTAGTACTGCAGCCGGACAGGTATATATTATGTAATGACGGACCAGCTGGACACTGTCTGTCAGACTCAGCACTGCAGACTCCTAAAGTAAGCTACTAGTATCAAGAAGATAGAAAAAAAAAACCACGGGTAGGTGGTATACAATTATGGATGGACGAGCGACTGCCGACACAGAGGTAGCTACAGCCGTGGACTACCGTACTGTGTCTGCTGCTAATATAGACTGGATGATAATGAGATAAAATTAAAATATATATATATCACACTAGTACTGCAGCCGGACAGGTATATATTATGTAATGACGGACCTGCTGGACACTGTCTGTCAGACTCAGCACTGCAGACTCCTAAAGTAAGCTACTAGTATCAAGAAGATAGAAAAAAAAAAAAAACGACGGGTAGGTGGTATACAATTATGGATGGACGAGCGACTGCCGACACAGAGGTAGCTACAGCCTTGGACTACCGTACTGTGTCTGCTGCTAATATAGACTGGATGATAATGAGATAAAATTAAAATATATATATATATATATATATCACACTAGTACTGCAGCCGGACAGGTATATATTATGTAATGACGGACCTGCTGGACACTGTCTGTCAGCACTGCAGACTCCTAAAGTAAGCTACTAGTATCAAGAAGATAGAAAAAAAAAACCCACGGGTAGGTGGTATACAATTATGGATGGACAAGCGACTGCCGACACAGAGGTAGCTACAGCCATGGACTACCGTACTGTGTCTGCTGCTAATATAGACTGGATGATAATGAGATAAAATTAAAATATATATATATATATCACACTAGTACTGCAGCCGGACAGGTATATATTATGTAATGACGGACCTGCTGGACACTGTCTGTCAGACTCAGCACTGCAGACTCCTAAAGTAAGCTACTAGTATCAAGAAGATAGAAAAAAAAAACCACGGGTAGGTGGTATACAATTATGGATGGACGAGCGACTGCCGACACAGAGGTAGCTACAGCCGTGGACTACCGTACTGTGTCTGCAGCTAATATAGACTGGATGATAATGAGATAAAATTAAAATATATATATATCACACTAGTACTGCAGCCGGACAGGTATATATTATGTAATGACGGACCTGCTGGACACTGTCTGTCAGACTCAGCACTGCAGACTCCTAAAGTAAGCTACTAGTATCAAGAAGATAGAAAAAAAAAAAAACGACGGGTAGGTGGTATACAATTATGGATGGACGAGCGACTGCCGACACAGAGGTAGCTACAGCCTTGGACTACCGTACTGTGTCTGCTGCTAATATAGACTGGATGATAATGAGATAAAATTAAAATATATATATATATATATATCACACTAGTACTGCAGCCGGACAGGTATATATTATGTAATGACGGACCTGCTGGACACTGTCTGTCAGCACTGCAGACTCCTAAAGTAAGCTACTAGTATCAAGAAGATAGAAAAAAAAAACCCACGGGTAGGTGGTATACAATTATGGATGGACAAGCGACTGCCGACACAGAGGTAGCTACAGCCATGGACTACCGTACTGTGTCTGCTGCTAATATAGACTGGATGATAATGAGATAAAATTAATATATATATATATATATCACACTAGTACTGCAGCCGGACAGGTATATATTATGTAATGACGGACCTGCTGGACACTGTCTGTCAGACTCAGCACTGCAGACTCCTAAAGTAAGCTACTAGTATCAAGAAGATAGAAAAAAAAAAACCACGGGTAGGTGGTATACAATTATGGATGGACGAGCGACTGCGGACACAGAGGTAGCTACAGCCGTGGACTACCGTACTGTGTCTGCTGCTAATATAGACTGGATGATAATGAGATAAAATTAAAATATATATATATCACACTAGTACTGCAGCCGGACAGGTATATATTATGTAATGACGGACCTGCTGGACACTGTCTGCAGAATGCGTTTATAAAAACACCACACGACGAGTGTTTAACTTTTTCAGGCAGACAATCACAATATACTGGTGGTCAGCAGACAATCACAATACTGGTGGTCAGTGGTCACTGGTCAGTCACACTGGCAGTGGCACTCTGGCAGCAAAAGTGTGCACTGTACTTAAAATATGTACTCCTGCTATAACTGCTCCCCAGTCTCCCCCACAATTAAGCTGTGTGAGCAGTGAGCATTCAGCACAGTCAAATAATGATATACAGTATTACATATGATGCAGCACACTGGGCTGAGCACAGATATGGTATGCGACTGTGTCACACTGTGTATCGTTTTTTTTCAGGCAGAGAACGGATTAATTAAACTGGTGGTCACTGGTCACACTATCAGCAGCAAGTAGTACTCCTCCTAATAATATGCTCCCCAAAATTTGTGTCTCTCTCTAGTACTCTAGTCTAAACGGAGAGGACGCCAGCCACGTCCTCTCCCTATCAATCTCAATGCACGTGTGAAAATGGCGGCGACGCGCGGCTCCTTATATAGAATCCGAGTCTCACGATAGAATACGAGCCTCGCGAGAATCCGACAGCGGGATGATGACGTTCGGGCGCGCTCGGGTTAACCGAGCAAGGCGGGAAGATCCGAGTCGCTCGGCCCCGTGTAAAAAAACCTGAAGTTCGGGCGGGTTCGGATTCCGAGGAACCGAACACGCTCATCTCTAATTAAAACTACAGTTATCTTCCTATGAAGTCCTCTTTTTCTTTACGCCCTCCGGCCAACGTTAACACTTAGTTTGGCTTCTACCCCATGAGGAGGAATTACATTCAGTCACCTTGTTTACTCTCCTCACAGGTAGCTGTCCCTTCAGCCAAAACTCGGTTGTCGGAACCCCAACTTACGCCTAGCGTGACACCTTGCATCAATTCCCCACTTAATGCATGCTAATACCTTGTTTGACATTTTAACTGCATTCCCACTTTGGGTACTACTGTTAAGTTTGTTATCTATATGAACACCTAGATCTTTTTCCAGTACAGAGAGATAGGTTAGATTGTTAGATTGTGATCGCATACGATTGCAATCTAAATCCCGGCAGGGTGTGGTGGTGGAGCGTCATCGCTGCATTTTATGGACGGATGCATAGCAATGGGGAGGGGGGGTCGTGATGGGGAATCATTGTGGCATTTTCGATATGGCGTCAAACCATTTACGGGGCGAGCCGCAGTAGCTGCATGATGTCACACTGAGCCGATGCAACCCAAAACATGGTGGCCTGGCAAATGTCTTTGCAGCTAGGCTGCAAAGGCAGGGGGCTACCCTAAAGATGCCAGCGCTTCACTGTCTAGCACAGCATTCGCATTTTAGCAGTGAGAAAAGACCTGGCATGCGTGACAGCCTTGCCCTGAGCTGGGTGGCCACCCACATGTTAGTGGAAGGAGTTGTAGTGTTTAGATTTTCTGCAAAACTACAACTCTTGCTAAATTAGGCCCATAGGGTCTTATATAGGTCTTAGCTAGTTATTGCAGTCCCCTCCACAACCTATCTATACGAGCTGGAAATGTTAACCATACCATTTGTATCTTTTATGCACTATATGGCAATGTACCTATCCCTTTTTCTTTATTTCTGTACCCTTATTGCTATTTTTTTTCTATAAATCCAATAAAAAATCATTGAAAATACTTATATTAATATGATACACATTATATTAAAATGATACACATTGAGTCACATATTATTTTCTGTGTAGCATATATTTTGTCCCGTTGTTTGAATTAATGCACAGTATAGAGTATAAACTGTTTGCATATTATATATCAAATACTGTATACAAAAAATATTGTAAGGATTTCACTTACTTTGCAGATGAAATTCCTGCAATACTTCTTGTGATTCAAATTTTACAAAGAAACACGTTTTCTAGAGATGTGAAGGTCCAATTTTACAATCTTTAGGTTCCACATTTGCTTTTTTATTCCATATAATGCCATCCATGAGGCATAAATAAATTTTTATTTTGTGGACTGCAATGATCAATCCCTCCGATGCCCGCTACCGCCCCGTGCCAATGCCTGCTACCACCACTGTCCCTGCTTGTGCTGAAGGTACATGTGCTCCTGGAAAAATGGGTGTGTTCTTGCAATGAGGGTGTGGCCTCACAAATAGGGGCGTGGTCGTATGAAGAGGAGAGGGTGATGCCTTGGAAAGGTATAGGGTGACAGGAGAGAGATGGTGATGAGGAGATAATGATGCACGGGAGATGCTGTGGATGATAGGGAGAGGGTGTCGGAGAGAGGCAGTGGGGGACACCAGGGAAAGGATGAGAGCAGTGGGTGACAGGAAGAGGCTAACACCAGGAAGAGGGTGGTAGTAGGGAGTGGGTGTTGGAGATAGGCAGTGGGGTGACAGGTAAAGGGTGACGGAGAGGGGCAGTGGGTAACAGAGAAAGGAAGAGGGTGATGCCAGGGAGAGGCAGTGGGTTGACAGCAGTGGGTGATGCTAGTGAGAGGGTGTTACCAGTGAGGGGGTGATAGCAGTGGGTGACAGGGAGAGGGTGACACCAGGGTGGGGATGACAGCAGTGGGTGACAGGGAGAGGGTGACACCAGGGAAAGGATGACAGAAGTTTGTGACAGGGAGAGGGTGACAGCAGTGGGTGATGCCAGGGAGAGGGTGACAGGAAGAGGGTGGCACGGAGAGTGTGACAGCAGTCGGTGCCAGCTGTGGGTGACAGAAAGAGGTTGACTGCAGGGAGCTGGTGACAGGAAGAGGGTGACAGGGAGAGGGTGACAGCAGTCGGTGCCAGCTGTGGGTGATGGGCAGAGGGTGATGCCATGGAGAGGGTGACAGGAAGAGGGTGACAGCAGTTGGTGCCAGCTGTGGGTGACTTTGAGAGGGTGACGCCAAGGTGAGGGTGACAGGGAGAGGGTGACAGCAGTCGGTTCCAGCTGTGGGTGATGGGGAGAGGGTGATACCAGGGAGAGGGTGATAGGGAGAGGGTGACAGCAGTCGGTGCCAGCTGTGGGTGATAAGGAGAGGGTGACGCCAGGTAAAGGGTGACAGGAAGAGGGTGACAGGGAGAGGGTGATAGCAGTTGGTTCCAGCTGTGGTTGACAGGGAGTGGATTACAGGAAGAGGGTGACAGCAGTCGGTGCCAGCTTTGGGTGATGAGAAGAGGGTGACGCCAGGGAGAGGGTGACAGGAAGAGGGTTGCGGAGAGGGTGACAGCAGTCTGTGCCAGCTGTGGGTGACAGGGAGAGGGTGACGCCAGGGAAAGGGTGACAGGAGAGGGTGACACGGAGAGAGTGATAGCAGTCGGTACCAGGTGTGGGCAACGAGGAGAGGGTGATGCCAGAGAAAGGGCGACAGGAAGAGGGTGACAGGGAGAGGGTGATAGCAGTCAGTGCCAGCTGTGGGTGACAGGGAGAGGATGACAGGAAGAGGGTGACAGCAGTCGGTGCCAGCTTTGGGTGACGGGAAGAGGGTGATGCCAGGGAGAGGGTGACAGGAAGAGAGTGACAGAGAGGGTGACAGCAGTCGGTGCCAGCTATGGGTGACACGGAGAGGGTGACAGGAAGAGGTTGATGCCAGGGAGTTGGTGACAGGAAGAGGGTGACAGCAGTCAGTGCCAGCTGTGGTTGACGGAGAGAGGGCGAGCAAGGGAGCTGGTGACAGGAAGAGGGTGACAGGCAGAGGGTGACAGCAGTCAGTGCCAGCTGTGGGTGAGGGGGAGAGGGTGACGCCAGGGAGAGGGTGACAGGAAGAGGTTGGCACCAGGGAAAGGGTGACAGGAAGAGGGTGATGCCAGGGAGAGCACATAACTTTCCCACTCTGCCAGTAGTATAGCATACAACATAAGGACTAAAGCCCTGAACCTTGGGTCCCTGATACAGCATGGGTGAGCTCAGCTCATTACAAACTAAGGTACCTGCTCTCCCCTATAAATCCTGGTTAGCCTCCGCCCCCGCCAGTAACAGAGAAATTAACAAACCTGGCAGGGCTGCTCATCCTCTCCAGCGCTTCCTAGCTCCACCTGCCGTGTACAGGGATGCACTGGCCAGTCAGTGAACCGCAGGCAACTGTGTCCAGGTGTGGCTGGATGGAGCCTGATAAGTGGGAGCTGAGTCAGCCGACGCAGCGGGACCATTGTAATTGAGAGAGGAGAGGGTATCGCGGTCCATCCTTCCCCTCTGGTCGGACTGCGTTACTGAGGGTAGGAGGGCGGGGGGTGAGTAGGCAGCCACACATGTAATTCATTATTATTATTATTATTATTAATACAAACTAGACGACGTGCCTCACCCCCTCTCCCCATCCCCTTAATCCGACACTGGCCAATCACATTAGTGTTAGTGACAGGGATGTGCTTTCATATGGGCCGAAAGCACGCCTCTGTCAAAGAGGCACTTCTAGTAAGCGACGCTTCAGCTATTTTTTTTAATGGGCCTTCACTGCCCCACCTCCCGCTTCTAGCCATTTCACATTAACAGCAGGAGGCACCAAGAGCAGTGCCGCCGACACACATTAAAGTCAGTTTTTAATAAGGTAAAAATGATTAAAATAATGTAAAGGCTAAACCTGATACTTATGAATAGTGATGTGCACCGGAAATTTTTTAAGTTTTGTGTTTTGGTTTTGGATTCGGTTCCACGGCAGTGTTTTGGATTCGGACGCGTTTTTGGCAAAACCTCCCTGAATTTTTTTTGTCGGATTCGGGTGTTTTTTTACAAAAAGCCCTCAAAAACAGCTTAAATCATAGAATTTGGGGGTCATTTTTAACCCACAGTATTATTAACCTCAATAACCATAATTTCCACTCATTTCCAGTCTATTCTGAACACCTCACAATATTATTTTTAGTCCTAAAATTTGCACCGAGGTCGCTGGATGGCTAAGCTAAGCGACCCAAGTGGCCGACACAAACACCTGGCCCATCTAGGAGTGGCACTGCAGTGTCAGACAGGATGGCAAATTTAAAAAATAGTCCCCAAACTGCACATGATGCAAAGAAAAAAAGAGGTGCAATGAGGTAGCCGTGTGACTAAGCTAAGTGACCCAAGTGGCCGACACAAACATCTGGCCCATCTAGGAGTGGCACTGCAGTGTCAGACAGGATGGCAGATTAAAAAAATAGTCCCCAAACAGCACATGATGCAAAGAAAAACAGAGGTGCACCAAGGTCGCTAGATGGCTAAGCTAAGCGACCCAAGTGGCCAACACAAACACCTGGCCCATCTAGGAGTGGCACTGCAGTGTCAGACAGGATGGCAGATTTGAAAAATAGTCCCCAAACAGCACATGATGCAAAGAAAAAAAGAGGTGCAGTGAGGTAGCTGTGTGGCTAAGCTAAGCGACCCAAGTGGCCGACACAAACACCTGGACCATTTAAGAGTGGCACTGCAGTTTTCTAGTGAGAGGATGAGTGCTTCCATCCTCATGTGAATCTGAACCACTAGCCATGAACATAGGCCAGGGCCTCAGCCGTTCCTTGCCACTCCGTGTCGTAAATATCATATTGGCAAGTTTACGCTTCTCATCAGACGCTTTTAATTTTGATTTTTGGTTCATTTTACTGAACTTTTGTAGTATACTTGACGATACAGAGGTAGAGCAATGGACTACTGTACCGTACTGCTATATATATATACTGGTGGTCACAGCAACATTCTGCACTGTCCCCTCCCACTATATACTGCGCACAACTAAAATGCAGCACAGGTATGGATGCATAGTATACTTGATGACACAGAGGTAGAGCAGTGGACTACTGTACCGTACTGCTATATATATACTGGTGGTCACAGCAACATTCTGCACTGTCCCCTCCTACTATATACTGCGCACAACTAAAATGCAGCACAGGTATGGATGCATAGCATACTTGACGACACAGAGGTAGAGCAGTGGACTACTGTACCGTACTGCTATATATATATACTGGTGGCCACAGCAACATTCTGCACTGTCCCCTCCTACTATATACTGCGCACAACTAAAATGCAGCACAGGTATGGATGCATAGTATACTTTATGACACAGAGATAGAGCAGTGGACTACTGTACCATACTGCTATTATATACTGGTGGTCACAGCAACATTCTGCACTGTCCCCTCCTACTATATACTGCGCACAACTAAAATGCAGCACAGGTATGGATGCATAGTATACTTGATGACACAGAGGTAGAGCAGTGGACTACTGTACCGTACTGCTATATATATACTGGTGGTCACAGCAACAATCTGCACTGTCCTCCTACTATATACTACAATGCAGCACAGATATGGAGCGTTTTTCAGGCAGAGAACGTAGATATTTTCAGCACACTGAGCACAGATATTTGCAGCACACTGAGCACAGATATTTGCAGCACACTGAGCAGATATTTGCAGCACACTGAACACAGAAACTGAGAGAACGCAGCCACGTCCTCTCGCTATCATCTCCAAAGCACGAGTGAAAATGGCGGCGACGCGTGGCTCCTTATATAGAATACGAATCTCGCGAGAATCCGACAGCGGGATGATGACGTTCGGGCGTGCTCGGGTTAACCGAGCAAGGCGGGAAGATTTGAGTATGGCTCGGAACCGTGTAAAATGGGTGAATTTCGGGGGGGGTTCCCGAGGAACCGAACCCGCTCATCACTACCTATGACACAGAATATGTGTCATAAGTACCTTCTTTGTATTATGTTATGTCCCTGGTCCTTAGCACCTCATGCTGTGGTGTGCCCACTGCTTCCCGAGCTAAGTTGGACTGCCCCCAGCCTCTATGTACCGTGTTTGCATGTGTAATTCGCCACAGGAGGTGAAGCGTCGTACCTGTTTTCCTAGACACTGTCGGCTGTCCTAGCCTTCCTGATGCCGCCTGGTGACACCTCTTCTGAACTCTGTTGTCGCTAGGCAGAGAGATAGGGATCCCGCAGAGAAAACCCCAACACAAGCCACTACATGTGAGGACAGTGACAAAAATGTTATTAACTAGAGCAAGGTGTCACTATTTTAAGGGGATTTAAACTGTTAAATTTGCGACCAAAATGCACAGTCACATTAACGTTACTACTAGGTATACATACGGTACAGTGCAGAATATAGTCTAGTATTATGAACACTTTTCAGACTAAAAAATAATTACACTATCACAATATCAATGCTCTCATATTCTGTTCTACAATTACCTTTTCAGTAAGAATAAATGCATGTAGGGGTAAGGCGAAAAGCCCTCTAGACTAAGCTTCAGTGTACTATACAAAGGGCGTGATGTACTAATTGACATCGCCGCCCATCGCACTGATACTAATCGCATAATGTATTCACTAACATATGCAACTGGTATTGTGAAGGACAGCTCTTCCGATAAGAGCTGTCCTTCCTGATATCCGGCAGGCCCAGGACTTCCGAGTTTATGACACGGGAGTCGTTCTGCCCATGTGCAGATTGATGGGGCGGCCACGGGGCATACTGGGAGGGATCCGATCAGATCCCTCACACCAGCGCTGTAAAGAGAAGTCCATATATTTCTAAGGGGTAACGCCAGCCAAAGCTGGTGCTCCCCTCCACACCAGTGTCCCGGCGGCCTGCTGTTAGTACATTCAGAAAATGTGGGGGTTTCCTGCATTTTTTGTTTAGTACATCCTGTCCAAAATGTATACATCGTGGCGATGTGTGATGAGGACAGATCTGAATATTATAGCAGCAGGTGGCTGCCTGTACACTCCTGCCAGCCTGCGTCCCACTCTCACCACACAGCACACTCCAGCTACTGGTGTGTGGTGCCCGCACAGTCCCATCCTCAGGGGCAGTGTAACAATCATGGCTCCCCTCAGTGCAGTCTCTCTTCACAGAGCTTTGAAGTAACTCTCCTTCCCGCCCAACAGGCTCTTCCTCCCAGTTCATGGGTGAGCCAATTGTGGGACTCTGGGCTTCCCACTATCATAATGCTGTGGCTGCAATCCCCTGGGTACTTGTGCCATCCGTGTTGTGCCTCTGACATAATCAGGTGAAGGGGGTTGTTTACCCCAGCAGCACCAGTGTCTCTATTTAAGAATCCCCTGAGTTATAAGTCACAGTGTACAGGTGCCCCTATCGGAGTTATCACACATGCTTGTTTGCCTACATTACACTGACAAGTAAGTGCCACAGTGACAGCAACAGGTGGAATGGATGAAGCTTCACTCCGTGACCTTTGTGCTGTGCACTGCTCTGTACCACCGGTTATAGGGCACACAGTGCACTGCCACAGCTGAAGGCAACTCTACACTATGCATGCAAAGCAACCCCAGCTGCCTAGCAGAATGGATAATACAGAACCCTGTCGACCCAGCTTCCATTCATGTGCAACTGTTCCAGGCATGGTAGCTGCAATGCGGCAGTGCATACAGCAAGTCATTGTCAACATTAGTGATGAGAAGCCACTGCGTATACTAAAAAGGAGCTAAATTAAGAAATAGAAGAACAAAGAAAAAATAAGACAGAAGAGAAATAGAGAGAAGAACATGTAGGTAAGAAAGAAGCTGCTGTATTCTGTTAAGCTGGGGGCACAGTGGGGCCTATGAGGTTATTTGGGTGCACTTTGGGGCATATTATGTTATTTGGGTAACAGTGGGGCCTGTACTGTGAATTGGGGGACAATGGGGCTGATAAAGTGATTTGGGGTTGTGTGGGCATATAATGTGAGTGGCACTGTGCAGCAGTTAATGTGAATTGGGGCAATGCAGAGAATTTAATGTGAATTTAATAGATTTTAATATTTAATGTAAATAGGGAGCACTGTGCTGTATGTAATGGGAATTGGCCACACAGTGTGCTATATAATGTGATCTGGGGCACAATGCTCTGTATAATGTAATTTGGGAAACAGTGCACCATATAATGTGATGTGGGGCAAATTGCACCAGGTAATGTGGTTTGGGGAACATCAGTGCACCATATAATGGGATTTTGGAGTACTGTGTATCACATAATGGCCCTCATTCCGAGTTGTTCGCTCGCTAGCTGCTTTTAGCAGCATTGCACACGCTAGGCCGTCGCCCTCTGGGAGTGTATCTTAGCTTAGCAGAATTGCGAACGAAAGATTAGCAGAGTTGCAAATAAATAATTCTTAGCAGTTTCTGAGTAGCTCGAGACTTACTCCTACACTGCGATCAGCTCAGCCCGTTTCGTTCCTGGTTTGATGTCACAAACACGCCCTGCGTTCGGCCAGCCACTCCCCCCGTTTCTCCAGACACTCCTGCGTTTTATCCTGGCACGCCTGCGTTTTTCCGCATACTCCCAGAAAACGGTCAGTTTCCGCCCAGAAATACCCACTTCCTGTCAATCACACTACGATCACTTCAACGATGAAAATTCTTCGTTCGGACGTGAGTAAATCTACTAAGTTTTGTGCTAAAATACTTAGTGCATGCGCACTGCGTACCATGCACATGCGCATCTTAGCCTTAATCGCTCCGTTGCGAAAATCGGCAACGAGCGAACAACTCGGAATGACCCCCAATGTGAAATGTGGAAAATATTGTCATTTTGGGGCATGTTGCATCTTGTTGTGTGAATTGGGCCACTGTGTGGCATACAATATAAATAATTCAATAGGCATTTGAGTGTCAGCTTGTGGCAGGGGTGTTACAAAAGCATTGAAAATGTATTTTCCTATGTCAGAGTCCTTAAAGCTTCTTCCATTCCACAACAGTGTGCGTGAGTGTGTGCATGTGGTATTTATGGCTATCATGGTGATCCTTGAGAAATTTAAAATTGTCAGTATAATGTAAAAGCATCATTATCAGTGGTCTGGCTTGCCAGTTTAGGCCAATTCTGTGCACTCATTAAACATTATAGGTAAAATTGAACTTGCAATCCCAGCTCCATTGGTAGCCACGTGGACACAAACTGCATAGGGTCCTTGGATTTAATAGTCTGTGGAAGGCCAATGAGTTTTAAGATATTACAGTGATTCCAGTTTTCAAGGTCCTTCAGCATATCTTGGGAACAATGTTTATAACATACTGTAGATAGCAAACACTCCTTAAAATTCATGAAGAGAACATCCAATGCAGAAATCTCTTCTTCAGCCTCCATAATACGTTGTGTATGAGTAGTAAATTGAGCAATAGTTGAGATGTCTGCCTTTTTGAGAATGGCCGATTTTTGATCCAGTAGTGGGAAAAAAATTCTGAAATGTCATGTACCCATTTAACAGTATGCACACTATATAGGCCAGGGTTTCAGAGTCACCCATATTGTCTCTGATATGACTTTGGAAGGACATAGGTGGGTCCTGAGACTTGTGTTTTGTTTTGTTTTGTAGGATGCCCCACCGTGGGGTCCGAAGATTTTATCCTCAGTGGTCTGCTACATGAAAGACTATAATCACAAAGATAAATCACTTTCTAAATAATAATAATAATAACAACAACAATGGTTAAACTCAGCAATTTACTATCAAAATCATAGTCTTTTCAGAAAACAGCGGTATGTAGGGGCATTACGAAATAAGAACAGTATTTGGCATAAGGGCTCAAAACCTCACCAAAGGTAGCAGGCTGGTGTGGTAGCTCTAGGCAGGTATAATGGCCACCCCAATACCTTTACAACAGTTTTACAGTGCAGAGTCCAGGGGTAACATGCCAGGGTGCCAGACAGAAAACAGATTGCCTGATGTTTATTAGTACAGCCTAAACATTTGTGAAGGCTTCAACTACAACAGTGATACAAAGAATGGAAGTTGCTCAATCAATTAATTGGCCCATTACAGGTGCATGTAAGGGAGGGGTTAATCTAGCCAGCACGTTGTAATAGGCCAGCAAGAGAGACTTGCACCCTACATAATAGTAAAATGCAGAGATCTCAGTTACATACATTTGCAAACATACTGTATGGTAAGCCTCCAGCCATTTCTCTATAAAAGCAAGGTCACTCGGTAGGACCACCGCACTGGTAGTCCATCCTACTATGTATCTATGTTAAAAATCAATATGCCAAAATCAATATTTGCTGTTTGATTTTCATTTGCTACATTGTGTTGGTTTATGTGACTTGGGTATGATATGTTGACAGAAATTGTGTTGACATGAGAATGGCAACATGGTCATAATGTCGTTGTTGCCCATGTTGACTAGTTGCTCTTAACAGCTGCAGTAGCTCCAACGCCATCTTCTGGGTCTTGATAGTTAAGGGATTGTGACTTCAAGGTAAGACTACCAATCCTCCGGCATTTAGATGAGTTTCCCTAATCTCTCCCACAGCCGAACCCTAACCCTCCTGACTGCAGCTGAACCCTATTGATATTCTGAGAATGAAGACACATTGCATGTCCACATTTTAACAATCATGACATCACAACTCTCAACATTGTGGTGCTGACAGTATGAATGTTGACATTGCCTTTTTCTACTATTTGACTACATCCAAGTTTATGTACATACTGTATGAGTTTCTTGATAACTTCTATTATTTATGAATGCCCACGGGCGATGCATGTGCACTCTGCAGGTAGTGAATTAAATGCAGGTAGATTCTGGATATGGCAGTGGTAGCAGACTGTAATTGCAGAGGACATCAGTCGTAACTGAACAGGCTTTGCAAGCTGATAATGATTAGCAATGTGCAATCTGCAAAGGAGAGCAATGGTTCACTGCACACGCTTTACTAGCTGGAATTGATGGGCAGTGTGTAACTGAACAGGATTACTGTAGTTAACTTCACAGGCTTTACTAGCTGGAGTTGATGAGCAGTGTGGAACTGCTCAGGATTGCTGTAGTTAACTGCACAGGATTTACTAGCTGCTGCTGCTGATGAGTAGTGTGGAGACTATACTGGCTTTACTAGCTGGAGTTTATGAGCAGTAAGGTAATTGTACAGGACTGCAGACAGACACCAGCTAGGAGATGCTAGAGCTGAGACCTGGAACTAATGTACTCAATTTGAGTGTGCACCGTGGCAGGTAAATCAGACAGCAGATTCAGCAATCCAAACAGGAATCAGGAAGCAGAGCTGCTTATACTAAAACTAGGAACTGGTAAGATACAAGATATAATGTCAATGAGCAGATGTAAGTGAGGATTTTACATAGTGTGCTCTGAGTCTTTGGTGGAAGCTACCCCTCTGTGATCAATTCAACATGGCAACACCCCCCTCTCCCAGGGGCCCCCATGCTTACCATCCACCATGTACTTTTTAAGTAAGAAATAAATGCATCAGGCAGGGGGAAATCTGACCTCTGGACTGGATCAGTTTTAATATTGTGAGGAATGCCGTAGTGCAATGCGCATTTCATACATGTGGCCAGATAAAGTAATTGGACCTGGCGTCCTCGCTACTAAACAATGCAGGAGCTAAGACCCAGCAACCACTTAATCCAGGGATAAGCAGCAGCAAAGGAGTTTGGACCTATAGGAGACTGTTCTCTCCAAAGATCTTTTCTAAGCTGGAAAAACAGATGGAGTCAGGGTCGGACTGGCCCACATGGGAACCAGGGAAACCACCGGTAGGCCCCACTGTCCGAGGGCCCACTCCTTCCTCTAGGTAACAGGTTCCAGACTGTGCACTTGTATTATACATGGTAGATATGTTGCATTACACTGCACTAAACTATTGTGTATTTCAAGCCTCTGTGAAGGCTGGCCACACTCACTTTGTAGGCTGGCCACACCCATAAATATGGGCCCCTATAACGGCATTCCCCTGGTGGGTTCTTCATGCCCCAGTCCGACTCTGGATGGAGTAAAAGAAAGAGGAGGATGCTGGCAGCAGCTCTGGCAGGTGCAGCTTGTCCCCACGCATTGGCATGAAAATGCAGCCATCCCTTTGGCTGTCATCCCCAGGCATCATGTCTCTCAAACACACACACACACACACAGAGACAGGGGGATAATGGGTATCTGGGGTTGGACAGCAACGATTATCACCGCCAAGCACCGCCCTCCTGCTAGTAAAGCTGCAGGGCTAAGGCCACCTTCCTCTGCCCTTGCAGATGGAGATGTGCCAGCAGGCACTGATAGGGTCACACACCCCAACCCTGGGCATTGCATCAGAGATCCATAAGCCCCACAGAGAGGACTTAATCTCTGAGCACATCTGTCTGCTGTCCCAGCCTCACTAGCCCTACTGGAGTAATTGCTGACACAAGTGTTTTCAATATATTTATTTTTAGTCCATAGGAGTTCCCTTGTCTTAAGTACCAGGGCCCCCCAGAGCCTTACTCCAACTCTGGCAGTGCCCTCGCAAGCAGAACATCAGGAATAGCCAAAACCACCAGCAACCAACCAAGCTAACCATCCATCCGGATTCCCGTTGTGTCTAATATTAAAACATGCATTCCATATCGACAGGATATGGGACAAACCTCCTAAATCCTAGGCACCTGCACACCATGGATACAACAGATGCCAAAAGGAATAACAAGTGTCAGCAAAAGTACATCTGCAGAATTAACCAGAGAAGTTAATAAGTCAGTCTGCATAACTGCAATATTTTTAGTGCACAGCATCAACACAGGAACTGCATCCAAGATTAGTTCTATTAACCTAAGAATAACACCACATAAAGTCCCAGATTTATCAAGCCTTGGAAAGTGATAAATTGCACGGTGATAAAGTACCAGCCAATCAGCTCCTAATTACCATGCTACATCTTGTGTTTGAAAAATTACAGGAGCTGATTGGTTAGTACTTTTATCACCGTGCAATTTATCGCTCTCCAAGGCTTGATAAATCTTGGCCAAATTTTGCAATGGAAATTCTACTTAAATGTGAGAGTTTGTGGAAAATTACAGTTCACCCAGGTGACAGTCCAAACCCAGATGATGTATAAATACACGAGTATGAGTAGCTACAATCATAAAATGATGTCCATATCCCAGCAGTTAATGTCTGTAGAAGTCCAAGTTGCTGATAAAAAGATCGCCATGGTGATGTTACAGAATATAACACTTGAAATTGATTTCCTGGTAATAGCCTTAGAAGCTAACACAGCCAAGCTATTGTCAGGTCAAAACGCTACAGTTCCATGAACACACACCAGTTAGGTGCTGAGAATACTGCATCACACACTGTTATGAGTCGTACAACTGTTATGTACTGTATGTCATAAAATAGAGCGCAAAGCATCTGTATGTAAACTAAAAAATACACGAACTAAAGTATCACAGTATAACTTGTTGCTACAGTTTATTCACTCAGGTGCAATAAAACATTTCATTTGTACAAGTGTGATACAATAACAATCAGAGGAATAGGATATGAAGTACTTACATACAGTACATCTAAAAACTTGGGACAGTTGCCAAATTGTTTTATGCTTTCCTTATGGACTGGCTGGAGGCTACTCTGCATAAGGATGACAGTACACTTTTTTTCAGATTTGGGAGGGCAGTATTGCTTCTTTGTCGGGAGATTTTAAACAATTGCATAAATGTTTTTAATCAACACAATGATACAAAACAATGATGTCCAAATTATTTTGCCTCAGCTACCTAATTTGTTTAGTGGCTCCATTGTTGACTTTTTATCTTTTTTTTTTAGTTGCCCTTTGTGCCAGCCGTCTACTTCCTACTGTTTTGCTTTGTATTATTGCTATGTTTTTTATTTATATAACTGCATTGTCTTATACAGCTTCACATTCTGGAATGTTCAATTTTCCTTTGTATGTCACCATTTATGGTTATGTCTCTATTAAAATTCTGTAGTTGTTTCTCTATCATTAATAAAATTATGTTTATAAAAAGTTGGTGTTATGGGGCTCCATGTGGCTCATCTTCCCTGCAGGTCTTGGCTGTTGCTAATTGACCGGGACATCATGTCACATCCCCCCACTGCACGATGGCGCTCCGGTCACTAGTCAATCGGGATGCCGGATGGTCACAAGGAATTCTAGGTCTGCTGGTGTGTTATGTGCAGTACTGCAGCTGCAAAAAGCTATTAGGGGGCCTTCTCCCTCTGGCTCTGCTGATTGATGCTTGCATCTCTTATAAGGCAGTCAATCCTGCTATGCCCAGCTGGTTATAGCTTATACACTGTGTGTAAGTTGCTGGTTCCTATCCCCGGTTTCTGTGAATACTCTGTCTGGCTAGAGAATCTAGTACCTGTTTTATCCAGCCTAATTAGTCCTTGCCTGTCTGTTGTGCCTTTACTTTGACACTCTAATTCCTGAGCCAAGTTTGCAGTAGTGGTTGTTCTCACAGTGCTGTGTATAGTGTATACCATCCCGCAGTGCTGCTGCTCCATCAACAGCATGTCTGCATTCCATCCCATGGTATTACACTCACTACCTGCAAGCTTGTCCAGCATCTGCCGGTTAACCCCTCAATTCCTTGTACCAAAATCCTGCGGTCTCCAGCCAATTGGGTAAGCTCCTGCTGCTGAGGTATAAGTCCTGGTAGCATCCTACTTACCATGTGTATACTATGGGAAAAATGGGCAGCTGTTATAGGCAGAAGACCCTCCAGCTAGATCTAAGTTGGTCTCACACAATTGGCTGGAGTTCCATAACAGTTGGCACCGTCACTACCCACCAAAAATAGAGATTTAAATTTTAAACCAAAGTGAAATAAATCCAAGATGTGCTTTCTGAAACCTCATAGCTATAAGTATCTTCATGCAAAGAGGCTGCAGATTCTAGTTCATAAAAGGTAAGTGCATTGTATGTAAAAGAAACTGGTACCTGGTGCCATCAACCATATGTTCTTGATTCACAGGAGTATTATGCAGTGATGACTTCTGACTCACAGTCTATGGATCTCTGGTACAGAAGATTAGGTCACCTTAAATATAGCAGTGTCCAGAAACATTTTAGTGGGATAGTTATAGGAATATCACTAACTGATAAAATAAAAATTGGCAAAACCATTGTCTGTTCCCAAGATCAGCAAGAGAGAGCCAAGGCACCCCTGGAATTGATACATACAGTTCTGTGTGGTCCAATGGATGTTAACTCGATAAGTGAATACAGATACTTCATAACATTCATCAATGATTTCACAAGCATAATATACATATATTTAATCAAAGAACCAAAAAAAAAGAGTCAGGTGATCAGCAAGATTGCAGGCTACAAGAAATCTGTGGAAATTGAAACTGGTTACAGATTGAAATTCTAGGCTTTGTATCATGGGTCTGAAAATGGTGGAGAATATTTCAACAAAGATGTGGAAATCTTCCAGAACATCAATGGACCACTGCATACATGCTGGAGCAGAAGGATGTAAAATAGAGACATTAAAAATCCAAGAAACAGCACCATTAAAACAAAGCTGGAATTGAAGTGGCAGAACAAGTATGTGTCATTGGATATGACAGCAGTGGGAGACATGCTAGAAAAATTATCTACTAGCGTGGACATTCAACTATAGAAAAGAACCTCTACAAGATCAAACATTGGAAAACCACCAAAGAGATATTTGGAGTTAAGTCAAGAAATTACTTGTGTAAGTGGAAGAAGGCAGCAGATGAGATTAAATCACTAATTGACAATGATACATGGACTATATTTGAGTGGCCAAACCACTGCAAAGCAGTCAAGAGTACATGGATATTCTGCAGAAAGATTAAAGTAGATAGGGCTATCACCTGTGTCAAAGCTTCTTGTTACAAAAGCCTACACACAGAAATCTGGCACTGATTACAATGAAACTTACTCTCCAGTTGTTAGATACAGTACAGTACATCTAGTCATTTCTATATCTGCCTTGCACAACATGTTGTTATAACCAATAACATTTTGACTGAGCTTCCTTAAATGGAGAACTAACAGAAGAGATATACATGCATCCCAACATGCCCAGCCATAGTTTTAAAATTGCCTGCTAGCAAACTGTGGCAGTGCATGTGATGTTTCACAGCATCTGGAGAGCAACGGGTTGGTCAGGCCTGCTTCAGAACATTACAGTGAGAACATGTTCAGAGAGGCAGAAGTTTGTTTCATAAAGAAAGCATTGCATGGCCTAAAGCAGAGTGGCCATTGTTGGCATATCAAGTTAGATGATGTACCTCAAAAGATGTATTTTGAACATTAACATACTGATCATTTCCTCAGTCACAAATCCATAGGGGGGAACTCTTTATCATCATCATTGTATGTGTAGATGATTTACTATTAGCAGGCCTAGAAGAACACATTTCAGAAGTCTAGGAGTTGCTTGGACAAAGGGGGTAATTCAGATCTGAGCTCTGGGTTGCGTTGTTTGCTGTCCTGCGATCAGATAGTCGCCGCCTACAGGGTGATTGTGTTTTCGCTGTGCAAGTGTGCATTCCTATGTGTTAGCAGAGCTGCTAAAAATCAGTTTGTGCAATCTCTGCGCAGCCCAGGACTTCCTATTCCAGTGCGTTTGAATCCTGATGATTGGGGCCAGATCTGACGTCAGACACCCTCGCTCAAAACCCTTGGACACGCCTGTGTTTTTCCGGACACTCATTATAAATGGTCAGTTGCCACCCACAAACAGCCTTTTCCTGTCAATCACCTTAGTTACGCCCATGCAAATGCATCCTTCGCAACATCCCGTCGCTGACCGGCAATGCCCATTGTAGCTGTCCGACACACCTGCGCATTGCGGTGCATACATATGTGCAGTTTAGTCCTGATCGTCCACTGTGCAAAAAAGCACAGCAGCGATCAGATCTGAATTTCCCCCAAAGATTCAAGATCGACGTCCTGATCAGTACTTTCTGGATCTGAGAATCAACTAAGAGAAAGGGATCAATCTGTATCTGTTGATCAGAAAACATTAAGTGTGACAGTTGAGGTGCAACTGATCTGAGTTCAGACATCACTTTATTCATGAGCTCACGGAGAAAGGATCAATTGCTGTGGTTTACATAGCTGGTAAGGGGAATCCTGCTAACGTGCTTACCAAAAGATATTTTAACACTGTCACAGGTCATGTTTCTGAAGAAAAGTGGACTACAATTTACTTAAAATGTTCATGTGTTCTTGATTTTATAACCCAAAATTTTTATTTACAGGTTGTTGCAACAAATGCAAGAAAATGTTTGTGTATAGTATCTAAGGTTGAAAAAAGACAATTTGTCCATCAAGTTCAACCTATTAGTGGTCTCCAATGCAGGATTATTTTGGTCTAAATTTTGTCTGATGCTGATGTCAGCCGTTGTGTTTTATTCTTCTCTTCATAGTAACTAAAGTGCGCGACTACACACCATAACCTTGGATATCCTTATCCATTAGGAATTTATCTAACCCATTCTTAAAGGTGTTGACTGAGTCCGCCATTACAACTCCCTCAGGCGGGAATTCCAAACACGTTTGTCCTTACTGTGAAAAAACCTTTACGACGTATTGTGCGAAATCTCCTCTCCTCTAACCTAAGCGAGAGTCCACGTGACCTCTGTGCTGATCTAACCAAAAACAGGTCCCACGCAAGCTCTGTGTATTGTCCCCTTATATATTTGTAGATGTTGATCATGTCCCCTCTTAGTCTCCTTTTTTCCAGTGTAAACATGCATAGCCTTGCAAGCCTTTCCTTGTATTCCGGCACCTCCATGCCCTTAATTAGTTTGGTCGCCCGCCTCTGAACCTTTTCTAGCTCCAGAATATCCTTTTTGTAGTATGGAGCCCAAAATTGCACACAGTATTCAAGATGTGGCCTCACCAGTGATTTATATAATGGGAGTATAACACTCTCGTCCCTTGCATCAATTCCCCGTTTTATGCATGCTAATATCTTATTAACATACTTTGCTGCAATCCTACTTTGGGTACTGCTGCTTAGTTTGCTATCTATGTGAACACCTAAGTCCTATCATGGAGAAGCTTGCAGTGAGGAGGGGTGTTGAAATGTGTAGTGCGCTACTACACTATTTCCATTAATATTTTTTAGTTGAAGCATTCTCTATTACCAAGATAGCCGCCGTTTGGCCTTCTGCATGTGTGTGGCACCACCTTGTCACTGTGCTTCAGCGTCACAATGGGACATGGATATGTTCCACTTAGCTCCAGAGACCATGCTAAATTATCATGCAACTATCCTGCAAATACCACTAGATTGCTGTACCACTAGGTCCTCTGTATGTTACACTCAAGCTCTGTTACATCCAAATCTGCTCTGTGTAACTGTGAGTACAGCTGTAAAAATACTTATACACTTCAATAAACCAAGCACATAAATGGACGCAGTTTGTTCAGCAACTGTATCTTTGGACGCAGCTGCTGTCCGCATATCTGTAAAAGCAGTAGAAGGTACGTTGTGTGAAATGACACATCCTGCATGCTTGTGTGATCTGCTGTTACATCCAAAGATGCAGTATCGGATCACTTGTGTGAACATTGGCCATCTGAGTAACCCTTAAGTTATGCATACGCTTACCATACTATCACTTTAAACAGGACACTCACGGATTACACAGGTTATGTGGCTGATTAAAACAGGATGTAGTTATGTGACAGCTCACAAAACCTCCCCCTACATCCCACCCCCTCACAATCCCGACGGACAGCATGCTGACCAACAGGGACTAATCCCACTTATCTCCTGACCACCACACCCATTAAAACCATGTGAAATGCAGGCTTGAAGTCAGCCAGCCAAAGAACCTGTGTGATTCATTAGTGTCCCAGTTAAAGGGATAGTATGGTAAGCCTAGATATTCAGGATGGCTGGGCTGTTCAAGCTGCTGAGGCCAGGAAATCTGCATCTGCAGACACAACCCCTGGCCACACATATCAACACCTGACTAAATGTAACTCCATACCAACAATATATAGATTTATATACAGTTTTGTCCTCCTAAACCTTGCCTCATTACACCATAAGGTGCCAGACACACTGATAGCTGTAGCATAACATCTTTTTAATCAAATGTTTTGTCTTATTCGTGTCGCAAATGTACAAAAACACCACCCAAAGTTATGCTGGGCAGCATATTTAACCACACGTACTGTACAAAGTCGCAGATGGAGCACAATGGAACTTGGTGTACACATACGTACAAATGTTACACATCAAATTGATCAGTTCAATGTATTGTATTCATGGGGATACATGTGTACATAAAAGTCATACAACTGAGACAATGACAATATCAATCAAAAAAGTATATAAACCGCATATAATTATCAATTGTTTAGAACAGGGGTTCTCAAACTCGGTCCTCAGGGGCGCACACAGTGCATGTTTTGCAGGTCTCCACACAGAATCACAAGTGAAATAATTAGCTCCACCTGTGGGCCTTTTAAAATGTGTCTGTGAGTAATTAATACACCTGTGCACTTGCTGGGTTACCTGCAAAACATACACTGTGTGCGCCCCTGAGGACCGAGTTTGAGAACCCCTGGTTTAGAAGAATACATACTTTGTAAATGAATCAGGTTTGCAGTAATTCTGCTATAAAGCTCACTGTTAATTCTGTTACGTTCTAATATTTTAGGCTCCTATCTAGTGTGTCTAACTCTGTAATGCTTGATTTAATCATTTATTTGTCTGCTCCCTTCTGGGGACATCTGCAGCTTTTGCATGACCGAAATGAAAGCTAGATCATTTTCTATTTGATTTCAGTAAAATGAGCCACTACCATTTTACTGCAACCAGATGTAGCCATGTATACTACAGAATCTTACTAATTATGAAGGCAAACAAGTGCTCCATGTATGATAAACAAAACAATGCATCTTTTGCCAGTTGCAGTATATTACAACTATGAGAAGTTATGAGTAAGGTTGGTTAAGCAATTAACCACATGAGAGAGTTTAAAGCTAATTGCATGCAGGAGAGTGGATTCCGAATCTGGAAGCTGATCAAACAGTGTAGTATTACATCCAATTATTGGAAGAATGGTTGCATAAATTTAATTTCTGGCAGGCTGAGTGTTGAAAAGTTTTCTAATTGTTACAAATGTCAGAAAATAATTGAACTGACAGATTTTGGCTAAAAGATTAACAAAGGAGTAGTAATATATAAAACATCTAAAAGTTATTGCCACTTTGTCTACATTTGTAATTATGGTGCCATCCTATGTTACTTAAAATATAGAATATTTTTTTTGTCCTCTTCATCACACCACAACCCCAATGAATTCAAAACTTGTTTTTGTACACATGGGACAAGATTTAAGGTGCATACACACTGGGTGATATTTTAAATGATATCACTCATTCCACCCTTCTGAGCAATATCATTTGTAATATCATCCAGGGTGTATGCACTAGATCATTAATAAAGTGCGCTCCCGCGAGTCGTTAACGATATAGACATCATCTGTGCATGCTGCTCAATTTGGACTATATCATCCAAATCTGTACATTTAGGGAGGCCGCGGCATGATGTCACTGAGCGATATCATTCAGTGGGAAGCACTAAATCGGCCACTTATGAGTCAAGGAAAACATTAGACGATATCGCTCACGGAGCAAATCGTCTAGTGTATACCCACCATTACTAAGTGTCTGTTTTGTCTGCACTTTGAAATCTGTGCATTATGCCATGGCTCGATGCAGAAATTTCCTTTGTATTTTAACAAAACACCACACTGGCAGTAATCAAAGCAAATAAAAGAAGAAAATAACCCTGAATTGCGCAATAAACCCTTTTAGTGCCGCACGGTTTTACTCACAAGAACCCCAAACCTCGAAATCACAGAAAAAAGGAAAAAAGAGAGTGAACCCGAGGCGCAAGAGAGGAAACATATAAATAAAATAACCTGAGAGTCCAAAGTCACTGATATCAGCATAAATCACAGACAATCCTTGTTAGTCTTTCCTTCCTTAGACGGATACAGCTCCAATCCAAATAAACCTTGACCTCAGAGAAAAAAGATTTTAGTGCAACACTGTTGGAAAATTTGATCATCACTTTATTAATTTATTCCACTCACATTTAAGAGTTGGGAAAATCGCATTTCATAAGTTTCCAAACTTATTTGGTCACAAGAATTTTTTTCTGTATTTCTCCATGTAGAAACCTCAGAAAGAAAAATATTTAGTGCAATACCATTGGACTAATAGAACACTTTAATTTCTGGTTACACTCACATAGAACAGTAAAATATCACATTAATTGTCACATGGGGGGGTTCTGGTTCTCACTAAGCAGGAATGGACATCCATCTATCCATGCCATTAGAAGTCTTTCCCGGTCATCCAAGGTTGATGAAAAGAGTCCCAGTTGTCCCTTAAAATCACAAGAGCCACCTGCTTAACACATTTTGGACCTGTATTGTAGTGGTCCTTCTTCAGAAGCATCAAAGCAAGCATAGGGCCCCCCAGAAACTGTTACAGCCAGCACTAGGCTTTACCAGGCAGGACAGGTGCCACTAAAGTAGAGGGGCACACAGTGTGGGGCCCCTCACCCCAGTGCTAACCTGCCTTAAGATAGTCAGCAGTGGATTGGATTCCTTTACTAAAAGCACTAGGACTCTTCCCACAACTGGACAGTAGTGGCTGTCAGGTAATAATATGGTTAAAAGAAACAAAATCAGGTTCCAGCAAGCATAGGCAAACCCAGAGGGGGTTTCCAGTTGCCTAAATAACAATAGTATATAATATGATAACTAGAGCTACCCCCACATCATGCAGTGTAAGAGACAAAGCAGAGCAGCTGCACATGCCCAGTGTTTCCTGTTTGTGTGGGTCTGACACTCTCTCAGTGCACTGGACCTGAGAGTAGCTGTCAGGAAGAAGAGACAAGAGCTTTACCATGAGGTGGGAGAATGTGTGCTTAGAAATTAAATTTCTGTCTTTACCGAATCTATTGGGTTTGTTTCAGGATACCGACGGTTGGGATCTTAGTGGTCAGCATGCCGATGCCAGGATCTAAGCCACCAGAATGCCGGTAGGGAGATGAGTGCAACGAAACCTCTTGCGGGCCTGCTGCGCTCGCCACGCTTCGGGCTCGGTGGCTCATTGCTTTCGCCACAGTTTCTATCCCACTCTATGGGTGTCGTGGACACCTATGACTGGGAAAAGCCCTCGGCCCCTTGCCGGCATTCTGGCAGCCGGGATCCTGGCGTCAGTATGATGACTGCCTGGATCCCGACCACCAGGATCGTGACTACATCCCGTTGTATTATGTTTGTGTATTTATTTATTATGGAATGTTTAACCTTTTACTGGTCACTCATTTTAATTACATGAATTAAATAAATATGTTTAATACATCCGATATTATAGACCATCTATAGTGTTATATATAAATACTGTATTCCATACAGTGTCCAGTGTATAAAAAGATTAATGTGTACATTACTGTCGAGAGTCAGTGCTAAGTTCTTCTACTGCTCCCGCAGACTCCCACACTTGGTCCAATGTTCCGCAAGGTGGGAGATTGTGGACCTCATTTGGAAACCCCCTTCTAGAAATCTTGCGTTTGCCCCTGCCAGGAAACCCTGTCATGACAGATTTTGATTAAATCCAGGCCCCTCTGTCACCCTGTAGTGCACCTGTCAAAAATATTAACATAAAGACACAAACACACACAGAGACAGATAATTTAAAAGTTTTTTATTTTTAAATAATACTCCCTGACACTACCATATTTTACCCATTTATTACTCACTTAGAGACTTTCCTTTTTAACCATGCAGCATGCAAGGCCTGGCTAGTCCAAAAATTCCAAATAAAAACTACACTAAAGTTGTGCTTTAAGTATGTTTAACATATAATCCCTTTAAACTAGAGATGAGCAGGTCCGGTTCTCCATGAAACGGACCAACCCGAACGTCCCGATCCGAGTTCAGATCAGAACTCGGCTCTGAATTTCCCGCCAGACTCAGATCCCAAATTGAAGCAAAACATCATCCTGCTGCTGGGTTCTCGATGGGTTTTGGATTCTATAAAAGTCACGGTGATCGGCACCATTTTCACATGTCCGTCTCAGTACTGGGTTGTGTGGCATGGGGTGTTGGGCTGGTGGCTGCTGTGGGGCTGGTGTATCAGTCAAGGGTGCTTTGTTGTCTGCTCTGTCTGACAAGGGGTGATCTGTCAACCTAGGGGTGATCTGTCCATACATCCAGGGGCTCTGCCCCAGTGTCAATTAAAAACCCAGTATACTGTGTACATCCAGGGTCTGCTATCAGTCCAGGGGTGCTCTGTCTGTCATCTGCAGTATCGGACAAGGAGTGCTCTGTTCTCCAGGGGTGCTCTGTCCACCTAGGGATGCTTTGTCTGTCCATCCAGGAGTTCCGCCCCAGTGTAAAATTAAAATAACAATAGCTAAAAAGCGTAAAATATAATTATAAAAAAATATTTATTTTTGGGGGGTTTGTGCTGTACCCTAGTGTACTATAAAATTTTTATTTTATTTTCATAAGTACTGTGACACTGCCGGTCAGACCACAGCATATTTTTATTTCGTACTCATACACGTATTGTGCAACACTGTGGGTTAAGGTGGTGTCACAGTAATATATTTTCATACTAATACATGTATTGTGCAACACTGTGTGTGAAGGTGGTACTACAGTTATATATTTTATATTTCGTACTCATACACATATTGTGTGAAACTGTGGGTGGAGGTGTTACCACAGTAATATATTTTCATGCTCATACATGTATTGTGCAACACTGTGGGTGAAGGTGGTACCACAGTAATATATTTTCAGACTGACACACGTATTGTGTGACACTGTGGGTGAAGATGGTACCATAGTAATATACTTTATTTTATTTTGTACTCATACACATTTTGTGCAACACTGTTGGTGAAAGTAAACCATAGTGTTAGATTTCTATCTCTGACTCATACAAGTATGTAGCTGCTACATTTTTGTACAAATTGTGGTGTGTGCTGTACCCCAATTGGTTCATGTTTGTTGATAGATATGGAGGACGAACAATTAAGAGGATAGCAGGAAGCACATACTTTTGCTGCAGGTGCTGCCACCAGTCATTATGATACAAGTCCGTCAATGTCATCTACTAAGGCCGATGTCCAAGGTCATAGATGGCTTGAATCAGGGCATGTACAATCAAAGAAAAAGTAAAAGTCTGATTAGTAAAAATCAGATTAGTGCAATAACCAATACAAAATTGTTGTCTATGCAATAAAGACCGTCACCAATGACCCAATAATTAATCTGAATTTATTAAATCAAACAAATTAAATTACTAATCAATCCTTTCTTCCACTACATACATACTCTACCTCCCTTAGGAGAAATGGGAAAACTGAATACTCCAGTAAGGTATGGGTGAGGTGGGCTATCTTTTAGGGTATGAACCGAACATGGGCGCCATCTTGAAATCGGCCATCTTATATATAAGTCAGCTTTCCCATTTTCTGCACAGTTTTTGAAACAAAAGTGTGTATTGCGACTTTTGAATCATCCTGTACATCTAATCATCAGCATGTGTATTAGAAGGTTAATATATTAAAATTATTTATTCTCATCTCCTCAAAACGCTGTTTGGGGTAGACTGGTGTGTGGTACCCCCAAGTTTTGTAGTTATGTTTCCACTTTTAGATATGGAGAACCTACTATTGTAACAAACACCAGGAACACAGGGGGTAATTAAGATCTGATTGCAGCAGCAAATTTGTTAGCTAATGGGCAAAACCATGTGCACAGCAGGGGGGGTGGGGGGGGCAGATATAACATTTGCAGAGAATCAGATTTGGGTGGGTCAAATTGTTTCTGTGCAGGGTAAATACTGGCTGCTTTATTTTTACACTGCAATTTAGATTTCAGTTTGAACACAACCCACCTACATCTAACAGTCTCTGCACATGTTATATCTGCCCCCTGCAGTGCACATGGTTTTGCCCATTAGCTAACAAATTTGCTACTGCGATCAGATCTGAATTAGGTCCACAATGTGTAGGTTGAAGTGTACCCCTTATAGACAAGCTGAAGGCAGTTACTGAGGAAATGCCCAAGTCTAGGGGGAGATCTAGGGGGGCATTTACCCTGGGTGTCATATTTAAGGGGCATGACTTGCCTGTTCAAGATGGGTCTGCATTGCTGTATCAGCCAGGCCATTTACACCCACTTTCAGGAACCCACACCTGGTCCTACCAGGTTAGGGCTCCACTGCAGCATCTGAGCTACCCGTTGAGCTCTGCCTCTGCACTGGCGTATCTATAATGGGTGCAGTGTGTACGGTGCACATGGGACCCTGGGTCAAGAGGGGGCCCACACCACACACACTGCACCCATTTCATCTATACTCACCTTTCCGGCATCCATCAGTGACTGTGTGTTGGCTCACTCCTCTCCCGTAGCCGTCACCAACACTGCTAGCGCACTGAGCACTAGAGACTCTGGGAAAGTGCCAGAGTCTATAGCACATGCGCAGGACTCCAAAAAATGGTGTTGCGGCCATTTTTTCAGATAGACTCTGGCACTGTGCCAGAGTCTCAGTGCTGAGAGCGCTAACAGCGGCGGTGACAGCTACAAGAGAGGAGGGGGCCCACACACGGAGTTTGCACATGGGTCCCCTCCTTTCTAAAAATGCCTCTGGTCTCTGGGCTGCCTCTATGCTGGGAGCGAAACTCTACTGTTTGCACTCCGGATGATCGGCACCATCTTGGAAGTCAGGAGTTGACGATTTTGGAATACCACTGGCTGTCAGCTGAATCAACCTCTTCTAATGAGCAACCTGAAGACTCACTTGTTCCGTATGGCTGGGGCATACACAGGGGTCACTATCCAATGCATTGGAGCCTCTGTATCACCTATAGACGCAGCACTGTGCACAGTCCCTTCCACACATAATTACAGAACTATGGATAGGCTTTTATTGAAGTAAAAGCCTACTTTAGGAGTGGAACACTCCTTGACAGCCATATTCACCCCATAACTACTGACCCTGAAATATCCTGCTGATTATAGGGCATAGTATGTTAGGGCACTACTAATGTGTGGCACAATGTTTAAGGGCACTTCTAATGTATGGCATAATCTTTAAGGGCACTACTAATGTGTAGAATAATGCGTATAAGAGCACTACTAATATGTGGCATAATGTATATAAGGGCACTACTAATGTGTGGCATAATGTTTATAAAGGCACTACTAATGTGTGGCATAATGTGTAAGGGACATTACTGTGCCATGTTATTTATATATATATATATATATATATGTGTGTGTGTGTGTGTGTGTGTGTACAGTGAAGACTGTTAGCCTGACTTTCTATGTCCTTGCATATCCCCTTCATACCCCTGACTTACTACAGTAGTAATTAATGTACAAAGATTGTTTTGCTCCTAAAAATGGTTATTTCTGTGTTTATGATTTGGAGAAATATCAGTAATGCATACCCAATACCCCAAGTTATTCTGTTATGTTTTTGGAATCCCCCATAGATATAACAGTGAAATTACAATAAGCTGCAGAGAGTTGGGGATTAATATTTCTAATAGATGGACAAGAACAGTAATACCTCACTCTCAGAATTACTAGAGATAGTTAAGAACATATTGGTGCTCACTGTTAGTGAGAAAGCAAGTTAGTCCTATCTCGTTCATTTCCATCAATGAGAGAGATGTTCTGATGCCCATTACTACATCACCTGGTACCTGTACAACAGGACTCATGCTGCAAAACATGTCTAGTCACAGTAAAAGACTTTGGTACATAATTACTGACCATTTTTTACAACTAAAGTACCCTATAGGGTTTATTCCCTACCAAAATCATCAAATGAAATAATTGTGACATGAAATGTTCGGCTTCCAAGGCAGTGCCCATTCAAATTTTCCACCAAGCTCAGCTAGAAAGATAGTAAAATATACAAACTCTACTATTTCAAGGGAGAAACCCAAGTACTGACCAGATGTTCACCCTACTGTAAAAATGGAGCAACAGAGGGAGTGGACTAAGTGTACAGACTGTATAATATTTTCATCCAAGAAACCTGATTCACAGTGCTAGACATTGTGAAAGACCTGTCAGACTTGGCCGCAATTGAATGGTCAGGAAAGATCCATATTCAGAGTTGCATGTAATTCCACATGCTGTCGGATCTCGCTATTTTTAAGCAAACTGTGCATGTGCCACGACCTATATACACAACTTAAAGCATTTCCAAGCAATTCAATCATACTATACACATATCAGAAGCTTTCCATTTGTGGCAATGTGATGTTTGCATATACAACAATATTCCCATGGGCATATGAAGAGATCTGTCCAATTTCAGTCAGATCTTCAGCAGAAAAGATAGGTCTGGTGCAAATGCAGATAACAGTGATGAAAGCTATTCTTACGATCAGATGGCTCTCGACCAGTGGTTGCTACTACCTGTATTCTTTAGGAGGCTACCACTCTACTGTCCATCTCAGCAGCACCATGAGTGTAGGGGAAGAAAGAAAAATGAGGCTTGTACATGGCCACAACCTGCAGCATAGTCAATGAAGTATACGGAAAAGGAAAACCAAAAAATGTGACTCATGCATGTGCACAAGCCCCTGGCTTTTTGGGACTGCATTGGCTGTAGCCCCAAGAAGTGCATTTCAGCTGACAAGAGAACTTTCACATGTGCACCCCTCTTCTCCCCCATGACTTCTAGGGACTGCATTGGCTGCAGAGAGCTTGCAGAAAATCAGAGGAGAGGTTTCCTATTGGAAGCACTATCTGTCAATCGCAAACTAGACTGTCTGTCCAGCATACAATTAACATATAGTGCTTACAATGGGAAGTCACTGCAATTGATGTGGGCTCACTGGTGGTGGCAGATTTTGACTGGGGTGGCTGTAGCCCTGCAGCCATAAGTAAAATCTGCCACTGCATAGGAATAATTATTTAATTTATTTGTTTTATAACTATTGTCCTGCGAGCTATGACTCGTTCTAGAGTCATGCTTTAAAAACATAATCAAGCAAAAGTTATATCTTGTTTTAATAGTATTATATTTGTAAAAACAATAATATGAATTAAAATACCACATTTTGCTTTAAGCAGTGCTGCAATTTATCTTTATAGACTCTCTTTATTTTTTATTATTATGGAAACCTCAAAACTTTATGAGATCTTGCTCATGTTACTGGCTGTGCTGAGCTAGTACACCACATTTTCCCCAATGTTTTTTCGATTAGGAGTCTAAATAGATCAAAAGTCAATGAGACATTGTATTTTAGACAGACTGAGGAGAAGGATTATGGGAAATTGGCTTTCAATGTCAAAGAAAATGACTAGAATGAAAGAAAACAAGATGGATGAGTAAAAGAATACATACTGCACATAGGCTTGATAGACATTGAAGATGCTTAGTGAGAGACTTTTACACTTCTTACTCGTTGGTGTTTGCAGGTGTCAGCTGTGACCATTCGATGAGCCCTCGTGCTCCCAATTCCGCTCTGCTGGTTACTGAAAAGTAAATAGCCCACAACAAGCCAAGAGATGATGTCACACACTGGACCATTGAACTAAGTATGATGAGCACAATCTCAGAACACTGGAACATTGTATAGTCTTTTTCTTATCAGTGTGGATTTAAAATTCTCACAGGGAAAATCCAATTGCCTTGGGTCTTTCTTTCAATATTATTTTTAAAACACATTTTCATCTCACCCTGGCTTGCCTGTAATTGTGTTTTAGGTGTAATTTAATGTTTAATCTATGCCATGTTTGGACAATATTTTATGAAGACCTGCCCTGGTAAGTGCTTCATGAATAAGTAAAAAGATTTGTACATTGGGAAACGACACAGATATTGACACAATGTGAAACTGTTATCCAAGGCAATACTTCTATTGTAATTAGTAGAAATATTATAAACCCATTCTGGCATCATCAGATATACAGGTTGTTCCGTCTACTAATTCAAACATCAAATACACAATTTCTTTGTAAAGCAATCAATGTGCAACGTGCTAGCAGTCTGTCCTAATCATAACACTGCATTGTAATTAAAATATTTTAAATGATTTATTTGCTGGTATCTCTCCTGGACAGACTCATCGTGTATGCTATGTATAAGTAATGAACACATAAAAGATGTGCTTTTTTTCCCTCTGCTATCACCCAGGTTAATAGTTTAATTGTATACGGTTATTATTACATTAAAGCACTGCCATACCTGGCAAGCTTTATCTGGTAACAGAGACTTTTAAATGTGCCAGTGTTTCTACACAAGTAACGTGGGTCAATTGCAAAAGGGATAACCATAATGATTAAATCATTAAAATTTTGTCTATGCTTCACAGAGCATAGAGAAAATTAACTTCCTACCAACCTCATTTTTCTGCTGAACATGAAATAATGATTTTCTGCCAGTATAATTACAAAGCTAACATCTGATAGACTCAGCATCCAGGGGGGATTATCACATGCATGAGTATTAGACCTCATTACCAGCTTGACTGCAAAATTATTACATCTTGTAATTGGATGGTGAGATTTATATACAGATTGGCCGGGTTTCTGTAAGATTGTAATTACAAGCTTCGTTGGTTTGCTACTTATCACACGGTGCAGGAGGAGGCAAAAACAAGCAGTGGAAAGACCATTTCATTAAGCCATAACCCTATCAAGGGAGGAGCACTGTAACATTGCTGTATTTATTAGGCCAAACAGAGCTGTTTGCAGAAAGGAAGACCATTTATTACTGTCTGACAAATGGGATTTCATTTATTTAACCTCAGTGATCTATTTCAGTAAAATGTACAAACGAGCCATCCATTTTATGATCCAGAGTCAACGCCTCAATTATCTAAAGGCTAACTGACTGTTAAAGCACCCATCTGCTAGGATGAATTCATTGATTTAATTTGCTTCATGTTGCTGAATGATTCTTAGCGCGACTAGATTGGGAGGAGGAGAAGGCAGCAGAGTGATTGAACGTACTTCTGTCTGCTTGCCTGTATTTGTGCTTGTAAATGAAAGAGAAAGAGAGAAGGAGAGAGAAAGGGAGAGTGTGTTTATTTTAATCCTTCAGCACAATACAAGAAGGCGATCAATAGCAGCTTAAATTTTATGAGACAAGGAGTTAAGTTGTTCAGCTCAAGCCAGAACACCTTTGTTCTCCCATAACAAGTAATCTCTGTGGCAGAATTAATATTGACAAGCTGGCTCCTTTGTAGCTAATTTTGTGGCAGTCTGCACCAATCAGGAGGCTGGCAGTAATAGAGTTGTTATTAGAGTTCATTATGAAAGCTGTGGATCAATGGCTTCACTGAGAGACAGAGGACATGCTGCCGCTACAGAATGCATGTGTATGCTCAAGGAAATGAAACACTTCTAATGTCCTTGCAATAATTTATTCCTTACTTCATTGCTAGTAGAGATTTCTTTTTTTTTTTTTTTTCCTCAAGGCTTTCCTCATAAGACTTTTGTCTCATCAAAGTCTTGCAACTTAAAAAGAAAACAAGGAAGCTCCCACTGAAATTATACACTTGTGCATTCTAAACCCTGATTGGAATGTTGTGTTTGTTGCAGGTTAATTGTTAACTTTGCAAAAAATGCAAAATACTGTACATCACAACAACACAAAATATATCAACATCACAACATCACAAAATATATCAAGAAAATAAGCAGCTGAAGTACCAAAGTATTTATAGTAAGTTTAAAAGCAAATTGCATCAATGATTATGTACCAGTTTAAATCAAATTGACTTTAAAAGCTTTAAAAGTAGACCAGTCTGAAAATAAACTTTAGAAATACTTATGATAGTGGTTACAAAATGTACGCATTTACCACATGTTGGGAATCATCACTCCCCATTCATGCTGATCCCCTTACCACATTTGTCATCCTCTATCAGCTTTTGAACAAATGTCAATTTTTGCTGTAACATGAAAGTGAGACATACTGTAGGTGAATATTCAATTTAGCGCAAGTTTTACCATGCGGGTTAAAGCTCCGTGTTTAACGCCTGGAGCTATTTAATAATTTAGCATTTTCCCTATGTGGTAAAAGCTCTAAAAGTGTGAAAGCGAACTGATTCCATGTAGAATGCAGAATTTAAGGGGATCCCCGTTGTGTTAAATGCGGGGGTGGGGTGGGGGGGAATCCTGCAACTAATTGGACATGCCCCACAGACTTTTATAATGATTACTGTAGATATTAATTTATCACTAATCCTTTTATAATAAAATTGTTCCAGCATAAGTTTCATGGTAAATTGTTTTATTGGAGGCAATGTAAGCTGCAAATGTAATAGAGCTATTTACTTTTTTGTTTGTTTATTTGTAATACAGCAAGTACAGATGTGTTCATGCTCATCTATAAATCTATTCACTGCAGACATAACGCATTTGCTGGGAATAGTGTGCTGCGAGCGACTGTATACTGCATACGCACCCGCTTCCATTGGAATATATGGTGCTTACGCATGCGGTGCAAGTGTCAGGTGATTTCATGTACGCTGACTAAGGACACATCTGGATTCATGTTATGAAGTACTGTAAGTAGAAATAATAAGAGATATAGGAGAAATCTAAGTATACAGTGCTAAAAAAAAGGAACCGGACTAATTTGTCATGCAGTGTTTGATGGGGGTACTCATAAATATGTAAGATGGGGAGAGCATTCTCCAACTCTGGACAAAAGGTGACAATTCTAGTAGACAGGTTAGAGATGAGAAATAGAAATCTAAGATACCATGGGGTCTATTCATGATGGAAAAATGTGTCAGGTTAAAATAAAGGTTTGAACTAGCGTATAGCGGAGGCATTACTCATGCCTCCTTTATTTAAATATCACTTCCAAAAAGCTGCTCCTTCAGCAGAGATATTTTTTTCAGAAGTGAGAGACTTTCCCCCTACTGATCCATCTTCCAAGAATCTCTGCAGCCTGTTTTTAAGCTGCGCACGTGCCTTTAACATCTCGCGCATGCATAGTGTCACATCTTAGAGAAGACAAGTGTCATTGTGAAGAGGAGCAGATAGCTGTAGACAGAGCCGTAACTAGGTGTGTGCCAATGGTACATTGCCCACAGCGCAAATGCACTGAGGCGCACCATCGGGCAACACACCTGCAGGACCGAAATCTCCAGACTCCAGTCTGCACACACTCACTGCCGTTGGCGGTGCCGCCTATGTCCAGCGTGCGGCGCCGCCTGTGTCCTGACTCCTGCTGGTGGTGCCCCCTGTGTGCCGCTGGTGGCGCTGCCTGTGTTCAGCGTTCAGTGCCACTTGTGTCCCGTCCACCGGTGCTGCTTTTACACATAAGGGTCTGGCTGCCGCTGCACTCACCAGGATTACAGCACAAGCTGACTGTCAGACCAGTGCCCAGGGTACTGTGTTGCTGCTGCTGTAGTCATGTACTGACAGTCTGTAAGAAAAAATATATCACCAAAAAATCTTCAGGCGCTGATGAAAGTCATATGGGGTACTTCTCAATGATCTATCTGACCATCAGTGTATCAACCCTCAAACAGAAAAGAATAGAAATACAATAGTGTAATATTGTTAACACCAAATAAGTACGACCCTTCTGTATGTAGGTAGAATCCGTACCGTATGATAATGTCTAACTAATAGACAATATGCGTATGTGGGGGAGAGGATACGATCCTATTGGGATTCCAAATGTATCATCAGTCCGTCACTCCATTTCCAGTGTATCTCACAAAAGAATAAAAGCAAACATAGTGCAGTACGTATGGTAGAAAATACAAGGCAGATAAAATTAAGCACCAGGCGTCCCCAGCTCCTCGCACTTCTTCTTACGGGTTGATTCCAGACTCCAAAAGACCACTGGCCAACGCGTTTCAATACTCTTCAGTATCTTTTTCAAGGCATATGTCTTCTGTTCCTCAGGATATTATATTTATACCCCACTTCCTGATGACATCATTTCCTATGTGTAAAACCTATTTCCAGACATGGATCTACTATCTTCTATGTTCTATGTGTAACATTCACCAAAAATTCACATCCATTTATCCAGTCCTGTTCTTCTATGTGTCATCACAGGTGTCTAGTATTCACTACTTAACACACCTGAAGTTCTTAAGTACTTTTACATTAACATTCCCGCCGTCGTGCTTCCACGTTCTTTGGAACGCATATGCGTTCCACCGCTAGTCGCCGGAAGTGACGTTTCTCCATCCACATCACTTCCGGTTGTGGCGGAACGCACATGCGCTCCACCGCTACTTCCGGTCGCGGCGGTACTCTTGTACTATGTATGTTTTTTTCAAGGTGTAGGCAGACTTGGATCTGCACACAGTTCTTTGTTTTCTCAGTGAATTCTACTTTTTTTCAATGTTTATTCTCCAATGGGATATTTTAGCAGAGTCCATAACCTGAGACATAAATATACACGTCATTTCCGGTCTCGACGGTGTCTTGCGTTCCATATATTTATTCCAAGATATATCATGACTGTAGTCCCACAACAGTTTTCTATCCTCCCCATAAACGTTCATTTGGAATTTTATGTCCATAAAGTCCTTCTTTTTCTTAATTGTATGTTCTTCAAGGGGATATTTTACAGGGTCCATAACATGAAAAAATAAATATATATTATTATACACTGGAAATGAAAGGCATATATACTAAAACACCCTAAAAACATTATAAAAACCATTTCAATTCGAAATCTTTATTGATGCCGTTTGGGGCTAGTGTGTTGTAATTATAGATAGTGCTCATTTCACATTTAGCTAATTTAGCTGCAATATCACCCCCTCTGGCATCTGAAAAAACCTTTTTAATAACATAAAATTTTTTCAAATATTTAATATCAGAATTATGGTTTTCTTTAAAATGTTTGGAAAGTGCATGTGTGTCTAAACCCTTCCGGATATTCCTTATGTGTTCCCCCATTCTAACCTTGAAAGCCCTACTAGTCCTGCCTACATAAAATTTCCTGCATGAGCATTCGATGGCATAAATAACGTTAAAAGAGTGACATGTTAAAAATTCATTAATTTTAAAATTTTTCTTATTTATCTCTAACCCTGTTAATTTATTGCCAAAGGTGTTGGGAATATTCTTACATCCCACACAACTCCCACAGCGAAAAAATCCTTTTGTTAAAACATTTCCCTTTTTTGGAGAAGGTGGACAAAGACTCTTAACTAATTTGGTTTTTAAGTTGGGTGCTCTTCTAAAAATGCAATTTGGGTTATTCGGTAGATCCTTTCCTATCACTGGATCCTTTTGTAATATTTTCCAGTGCTTTTTTAAAATTCTTTTCACATGATGGTGTTGAGAGGTGTAATTAGTAATAAATGACCATTTAAAGATATCGTTATTTGTGTTCTTTTTCCTATTGTCAGGCTTTCTTAACAATTCCTCCCTATCTATAGCATTCACTCTCTCCAGGGAATCTGATACAATATGGTCTTTGTACCCACTCCCCTTGAAACTGGAAAACATTTCTTTCGCCTGAGTTGAGAACACTTCCCCATCAGTACAATTCCTCTTCAGTCTTTTGAACTGACTGATGGGTATAGTCTCCAACCACCTACTGTGGTGACAACTTTCTACATCAATATAGGTACTGGAATCCGTTGGCTTAATGAAGTTTTTTGTTTTAATCTCACCCTGTTCAATGTATATGGTCAGATCTAAAAAATTAACTGAGGATTGGCTCTTTTCAAAAGTCAATAAAATGTTGGATTCATTTTCATTCAAATATGTGCAAAATTGTTCCAATTCTTCCATATTCCCTCCCCATATAAAAACAATATCGTCTATATATCTTCGCCATGAGACCAGGTTCGCCCCGAATGGGTTATTATTCCACACTTTTTCGTCTTCCCATGCGCCCATAAAAATGTTTGCGTAACTCGGGGCGAACCTGGTACCCATGGCGGTCCCCCTTTTCTGAATGAAAAATTCCCCTTTAAAAGTGAAATAATTATTATATAAAATGAATTCAATACCTTCTAATAAAAATTCTTGTAATCCAGAATCTAAAGATGAAAGTGACAGTGCTTTTTTAGCTGCCTCTAAACCTTGACTATGATCTATTATAGTATACAGCGAGCTAACGTCCGCTGTAACTATAACATACCCCTCTTTCCATTTTGTGTTTTCCAGGAATTGGAGGACCTCTAGGGTGTCTTTCAAGTGGGATCTGTTTTTTGACACCAAAGGCTGTAAAAAATAATATATATATTGGGATAAATTCGCGGATAATGATTCTATCCCGGAGACAATAGGCCTCCCTGGGGGTTTGACGGGATCTTTGTGCACTTTTGGGAGGATGTACACCGTATGTATCTTAGGGTCATCTATACACATAAAATTTAATTCCTTATCCGTTAAGATACCTTTTTTCTTGTAAGATTCTACTATTCCTTTTAAACATAAAGTCATCTTTTTGGTGGGGTCTCCTCTTATCTTCCTATAGGTGTCTTTGTCTTCCAGAAGTTGTTGGACTATTACTTCATAATCTATTTTGTCGAATAGTACAATCCCCCCCCCTTATCCGCTGGTTTTATTATAAGATCATTTTTTGTCTTTAAATTTTTTAATGCTTTTTGTTCTTTGTGGGTAAGATTATTCTTAATATTGCCTTTTTCTAATTTTTGTAAATCCTCTAGGACCAAAGCTCCAAAGGATTCCAGAAAACATCCTTTCAAATGTGCTGGAAAAAATGTGGATTTAGGCCTAAACGGGGTTGTGTCCATCTGTCCCTGATGTTATGTTATGGACCCTGTAAAATATCCCCTTGAAGAACATACAATTAAGAAAAAGAAGGACTTTATGGACATAAAATTCCAAATGAACGTTTATGGGGAGGATAGAAAACTGTTGTGGGACTACAGTCATGATATATCTTGGAATAAATATATGGAACGCAAGACACCGTCGAGACCGGAAATGACGTGTATATTTATGTCTCAGGTTATGGACTCTGCTAAAATATCCCATTGGAGAATAAACATTGAAAAAAAGTAGAATTCACTGAGAAAACAAAGAACTGTGTGCAGATCCAAGTCTGCCTACACCTTGAAAAAAACATACATAGTACAAGAGTACCGCCGCGACCGGAAGTAGCGGTGGAGCGCATGTGCGTTCCGCCACAACCGGAAGTGATGTGGATGGAGAAACGTCACTTCCGGCGACTAGCGGTGGAACGCATATGCGTTCCAAAGAACGTGGAAGCACGACGGCGGGAATGTTAATGTAAAAGTACTTAAGAACTTCAGGTGTGTTAAGTAGTGAATACTAGACACCTGTGATGACACATAGAAGAACAGGACTGGATAAATGGATGTGAATTTTTGGTGAATGTTACACATAGAACATAGAAGATAGTAGATCCATGTCTGGAAATAGGTTTTACACATAGGAAATGATGTCATCAGGAAGTGGGGTATAAATATAATATCCTGAGGAACAGAAGACATATGCCTTGAAAAAGATACTGAAGAGTATTGAAACGCATTGGCCAGTGGTCTTTTGGAGTCTGGAATCAACCCGTAAGAAGAAGTGCGAGGAGCTGGGGACGCCTGGTGCTTAATTTTATCTGCCTTGTATTTTCTACCATACGTACTGCACTATGTTTGCTTTTATTCTTTTGTGAGATACACTGGAAATGGAGTGATGGACTGATGATACATTTGGAATCCCAATAGGATCGTATCCTCTCCCCCACATACGCATATTGTCTATTAGTTAGACATTATCATACGGTACGGATTCTACCTACATACAGAAGGGTCGTACTTATTTGGTGTTAACAATATTACACTATTGTATTTCTATTCTTTTCTGTTTGAGGGTTGATACACTGATGGTCAGATAGATCATTGAGAAGTACCCCATATGACTTTCATCAGCGCCTGAAGATTTTTTGGTGATATATTTTTTCTTACAATTTGTGTTGGGGTGTGCGGTGACACCTGGTTTCACTGAAAAGTCTATAGGCAGCTACAGCGCACTATAAAATCTTCACTTTTATTGGTATTAATGTACTGACAGTCCCCTTCCTCCGCAGAGATGGTAAGTATCAACTATTCTGTCTATCTATCTATCTATCTATCTATATCTAACCTGCCGTAATGTGTAAAAAGGCGACGCTGGCTGCCGTAATGTGTAATAAGGGGCACGCTGTCTGCCATAATGTGTAAAAAGGGGATGCTGCCTGCTGTAATGTGTAAAAAGGGGATGCTGTCTGCCATAATGTGTAAAAGGGGGACGCTGCCTGCCATAATGTGTAAAAAGGGGACGCTGTCTGCCGTAATGTGTAAAAAGGGGGACGTTGTTTGCCGTAATGTGTAAAAAGGGGGACGCTGTCTGCCGTAATGTGTAAAAAGGGGGACGCTGTCTGCCGTAATGTGTAAAAAGGGGATGCTGTCTGCCGTAATGTGTAATAAGGGGGACGCTGTCTAACGTAATGTGTAAAAAGGGGGAAGCTGTCTGCCGTAATGTGTAAAAAGGGGGACGCTGTCTGCCGTAATGTGTAAAAAGGGGACGCTGTCTGACGTAATGTGTAATAAGGGGGATGCTGCCTGCTGTAATGTGTAAAAAGGGGGACGCTGTCTGCCGTAATGTGTAAAAAGGCATGCTGTCTGCTGTAATGTGTAAAAAGGGGTACACTGTCTGCCATAATGTGTAAAAAGGGGACGCTGACTGCCATAATGTGTAAAAAGGGGATGCTGCCTGCTGTAATGTGTAAAAAAGGGGACGCTGTCTGCCATAATGTGTAAAAAGGGGGACGCTGTCTGCCGTAATGTGTAAAAAGGGGACGCTGCCTGCTGTAATGTTTAAAAATGGGGCGCTGGCTGCCATAATGTGTAAAAAGAGGACGCTCTCTGCTGTAATGTGTAAAAAGGCACACTGTCTACCGTAATGTGTAAAAAGAGGGACGCTGTCTGCCGTAATGTGTAAAAAGGGGACGCTGTCTACAGTAATGTGTAAAAAGGGGGACGCTGTCTGCCGTAATGTGTAATAAGGGGGACGCTGTCTGCCGTAATGTGTAAAAAAGGGGATGCTGTCTGCCGTAATGTGTAAAGAGACATGCTGTCTGCCGTAATGTGTAAAAAGGGATGCTGTCTGCCGTAATGTGTAAAAAGGGGGACGCTGTCTGCTGTAATGTGTAAAAAGGGGGACGTTGTCTGCCGTAATATGTGAAAAAGGGGAGGCTGTTTGCCATAATGTGTAAAAAGGGGACGCTGGCTGCCGTAATGTGTAAAAAGGAGGACACTGTCTGCTGTAATGTGTAAAAAGGGGATGCTGCCTGCTGTAATGTGTAAAAAGGGGAACTGTCTGCCGTAATGTGTAAAAAGGGATGCTGTCTGCCGTAATGTGTAAAAAGGGGACACTGTCTGCCGTAATGTGTAAAAAGGGGGACGCTGTCTGCCATAATGTGTAAAAATGGGACACTGTCTGCCGTAATGTGTGAAAAGGGGACACTGTCTGCCGTAATGTGTAAAAGGGTCTCTACCTGGTGTAGTGGTTCTACTGTGCAGCGTAATTTTAATAATGGAGACTACTATGCACCGTAGTATGAATTGGTATTATTTTGTGGCCACGCCCCTTCCCCATAAAGCTACCCCCTATATATTTTTTGCGGGCATGCGGCGCACACTGCCCCTGTCTTGCATAGGTGGGGCGCCAATGCCGTTTCTTGCACACAGCGCTAAAATACCTAGTTACGGCACTGGCTGTAGACAACCCTTGGAAAGAAGAGTCCTCTCATGCGGTAGGCCCAGCAGGTGCAGTAGAACATGGGGAGAAGGGATGAAGGTGGAGCAGCAAGGAGGGACAGAGATGGGGATGGGAGACACTTAGAAAGGAGAGATCTTAATAGATCCCTCTGCTGCACAAGCTGCACTGTAAAAGGCAACTTGTTAACACATTCGGGGGACTGTTTGCCATCTCTGGATGTAGTATAGTTTCACTATCAAGTTCATAAAAAAAATACTGTTTTAGAACTTGATGAATCACATAATTTCTACATCTCCATACTAAAATATGAGGGACATAATTGTAACCTGGAGATATTAGTGATATATCTTGTGCTACATGAATGATGTATGGGTTTCTATGGAATATATGTATCAATTATCTGGTTTTAGATCTAATCATTGTAATTTCTTATAACCGCTATTTGAAGCAATAAGAAATTATGCCCCATAAAAAATGTATGAAAAATCACATCCAGATGCAGGGTCCTATAACTGCTATGCGGTAGAAGTGAAGCGATCGCATTAGTGGTCACTTTACTTCTACATCAGAACCCTACAGTGCTACTGTGCATGCATGGTTCTCTGCCTTTAATGGGGAATGTTCTGGAGGTACCCTCTCCCAGTAATTTTTACGGAATGTAGCCTATACAGATGCTAGTGCCATCTTCAGATGAAATTAGCTTCTGGTGCCAAGCTCTAGAATGCTTTGTAAACCTTAAAGCTTTGCAGCCTCCAAAGAAACCTATGGGGGGCTGTGGATGCTGTCATAAAGGGAGGGACTGTGGCAAATACTGGAGATATCTGCTGTGGTCCCTCCTTTTTACATTCAGGTGATATTTGATATTTGCAAGTATCCCCCAAAATGGGTGTTTTTGGTAGATAGGCTGCAAACATTGAATTAAAAATAGGCTCCCATGAGATTACAGTATTCCAATACAGTCAGAAAGAGAACATACATATTTGTTGTAGCTGCAAAACATGAAGGAAGATGCTGACATTTAATATGATCCTCTTTTAAAATGAACAACATACAAATGCAATGATCTGTTTCATTATCATCCGGTGGACTGTTTTGTGATCTGGTTTGACCATTCTAGTTCAGATTTTTAAAAAAATACTTGGTGTATTACTGTATTTGTAATAGCCTGATTCTTGCTATCTTCAAAAAACTGAAATTCTGTCTTTCTGCAAAGCCCATATGCTTTGGGAGTGTAAGAGTGTTTGGCGTCCAGTGCCATGCTTGGCAAATAAAGTAAGCTTGAGCTTCTCTGTTCATATATTCTCCTTAATTATAGTCACTATATTGCCTGCATGTGATGGAATGTTAAATAGTAATGCTTAAGTATATATCATTTTGAGTTTAGAATTTCTGAAAATCACGAAATACTTGTTTACTGCTGTAGTTACTGTACAGTTCTCATTGTTTCACTACCAGATGTGTCATACCTTCCAGTACTAAACAGATCCTAATAGAATCAGCTCTATTATACTTTCAAATTAAGCTGTTAATACTAGCAACATTGGAAACTGATCAGAGTATATATAAAGAAGCACTACATAGTAACATAGTTACATAGTATCTAAGGTTGAAAAAAGACAATTGTCCATCGAGTTCAACCTATTTGTGGTCTCCTATGCATGATTATTTTGTATAAAATTTTGACTGAAGTTGATGACTGCCTTTACGTTTTACCCCTCTTTTTTATAATAACCATAGTGCGTGACTATGCCCCGTAACCCTGGATATCCTTATCCATTAGGAATTTATCTAACCCATTCTTAAAGGTGTTGACTGAGTTGGCCATTACAACTCCCTCAGGCAGGGAATTCCAAACATGTATCATCCTTATCGTAAAAAAGCCTTTACACCGTATTGTGCGGAATCTCCTCTCCTCAAACCTGAGCGAGTGTCCACGAGTTCTCTTTGTTGATCTAACCAAAAACAGGTCCTGCGCAAGATCTGTATATTGTCCCCTTATATATTTGTAAATGTTGATCATGTCCCCTCTTAATCTCCTCTTTTCCAGTGTAAATATGCCTAGTCTTGCAAGCCTTTCCTCATATTCCAGCGTCTCCATACCCTTAATTAGTTTGGTCGTCCCCCTTTGAACCTTTTCTAGCTCCAGGATATCCTTTTTGTAGTAAGGTGCCCAGAAATGTACACAGTATTCAAGGTGTAGAGAAAGTTGTGGTGATGTGAACTAGATGGCGCTATCGTTCAAGCAGTGATGGTGAATGTGAGAGTGCTAAACAAATACTTAGCTGTGCCGTATCCTGAAGAATTATCAGAGATATTCTGTATCCAATTTTTGATGGAGAACTCAACCATGTACAAAAAATAAGAAATAGGACAGAAGTACATAATGTGTAGTAATGTCGTGATGAACAAATGAAAAGTACGCGATCTTGGATTTTCACCACTATATGCTGACGTACTTCACTTAAACGATACTAGTTGTTAAAAAAATACGTATGAAGGTATTTTTTAAAACCAATTGTATAAACAATATCCTCCTATGAACACACCTGACTTACACAGAAACAGGTGTCTAAACGCCCATAAAGGTATCTTTCAAACTGTAGTGTATTCTTTTTCAATCAGTGGTAGATAGCCAAGATCTTAATAGTATCCACTATCGCGAGAGAAAGGCGTACCTAACACTCACGTGAAAGACAGCAGGTATCCTCATATAGCAGTTTCTTTCAAAGACATCAATCCAAGAGGGTTACCAAGGTTGTTCTATATCCAATTTTTTGTTAGAGAACTCGACCATGTATAAAATGAAACAAAAGTACACAATGTGTAGTATAGTTGTATTAAAAGGAAAAACACGTGGTACAAGATCGTGTACTTTTCATTTGTTCATCACAATAGAGTTGAAATCGTGTAGCTTGCACTGGCGCTCAGTTTAAAAGATGTATCCCTTTTATTTAGTGGGATGTATGAGCCAACAGATGAATTATACCGAATATAGGGTTATAATAAAAAAAGGGGTTTTATTTAAACACATAAAATGACTGACATCTACATACATAAGGTGCATCGGTGAAGCTGGACCAGTTAAAGTGACTGTGCAAGTTTTCTGGATCCAGAAACTTGAGAAAGGTCACAGTCACGTGACCGAAACGCGTTGTTCGTGGACGGAGGTAACGAGTGGAGAGGACCAGTAAAGGAAGCTAAAGGACTCATAAGCTGAATAAATCCACTGCGGTGGTGCCTAGGCTATTTTCAGCCTTGGACCCATGTTGCTTTTTTAAAGCTAGCCCACCGCAACCCTAATACATGGTGAGAGACTTTTTTCCATTGCACAGTCACTTTAACTGGTCCAGCTTCACCGATGCACCTTATGTATGTAGATGTCAGTCATTTTATGTGTTTAAATAAAACCCCTTTTTTTATTATAACCCTATATTCGGTATAATTCATCTGTTGGCTCATACATCCCTCTTTTAAACTGAGCGCCAGTGCAAGCTACACGATTTCAACTCTATTTTAATGTCTATGGAATTTATGTGTTTATTCCTTATTTGTGTAGAAGCAAGGCTGCTTTGATTCATTTATTGCGCAATACTGTGGTTGTACACCCATCTCTTTTGGTTTCATTTGTTCATCACGACATTACTACACATTGTGTACTTCTGTCCTATTTCTTATTTTTTGTACATGGTTGAGTTCTCCATCAAAAATTGGATACAGAATATATCTGATAGTTCTTCAGGATACGGCACAGCTAAGTATTTGTTTAGCACTCTCACATTCACCATCACTGCTTGAACGATAGCGCCATCTAGTCCACATCACCACAACTTTCTCTGTTCTATTTTTGGACTACCTGGGATAAGTCCACTGTTGGACTGAGGAGGCAGCAATCGGCCTACTAGAAGTGCCATTAAGGATTTCACCACCCCTTTTTTATTAGTATTCAAGGTGTGGCTTCACAAGCGATTTATAAAACGGGAGTATAATACTCTCGTCCCTAGCATCATTTCCCCATTTTATGCATGCTAATATCTTATTAGCCTTCTTTGCTGCAGTCCTACTTTGGGTACTACTGCTCAGTTTGCTATCTATGAGGACACCTAAGTCCTTTTCCAGTACAGAATCCCCTAATTTTACCCCATTTAGTAGGTAGGTGTTATTTTTGTTCTTGTTACCTCCATTTCACTGCCCAAGCTTCTAATTTAACTAAGTCATTCTGTAGCGACCTTGCATCCCCCTCCACATTTATAACTTTACACAATTTGGTATCATCTGCAAAAATTGACACAATGCTCTCTAGACCTTCTGTTAGGTCGTTAATGAAAATATTGAACAATAGCGGTCCTAATACTGACCCTTGCGGCACACCACTTAGCACTTCAGTCCAAGTTGAAAAAGATCCATTAACCACAACGCGCTGCTCCCTATTATCTAACCAGTTTTTGATTCAAGTGCATATTGTGCTTCCTAGCCCTGATTCTTGTAACTTGTAGATAAGTCTCATGTGTGGTACAGTGTTGAATGCTTTGGCAAAATCTAAAAAGATTACATCCACCTCTTTACCCTGATCTAGGTTTGCGCTTACTGTTTCATAAAAGCCAAGTAAGTTGGTTTGACAGGATCTGTCCTTCATAAACCCATGTTGATTCCTTTTAATGACCTTATTGACTTCAAGGAACTTCTGAATACTATCTCTTAGAATACCTTCCAATACTTTCCCCTCTATAGATGTAAGACTAACTGGTCTATAATTACCTGGTTAAGCTTTACTTCCCTTTTTGAATATAGGCACTACTTCCGCTATACGCCAGTCTTTGGGAACCATACCTGATATTACTGAATCCTTAAAGATCAAAAATAGCGGTTTTGCAAGTTCAGAGTGAAGCTCCATAAGAACCCTTGGGTGAATACTATCGGGACCTGGTGACTTATTAATCTTTAAATGTTTTAATCGGTCACAGACTACTTCCTCGCTTAAATAAGTACCTACCAGTGGGATATTCTAATTATTGAGATTATGTGTTAGTCCCTGAATAGGGTCCTCTCTAGTAAATACTGTTGAAAAAAACTCATTTAGTGTATCCGCTATGCCATTATCATTTTTGCTTAAGACTCCCAACTTGTCTTTAAAAGGGCCTAAACTCTCCTTCTTTAATCTCTTGCTATTAAACTATGTATTTAAATAATTTTTTGGGATTCGCTTTGCTTTTCTTTGCTACTAGTTTTTCAGTTTCTAATTTAGCCGCTCTTATTTCCTTTTTGCATATTTTGTTACATTCCTTATAGTGCTGAAATGACTCTGCTTCCCCTTCAGATTTGTATTTTTTAAATGCTCGCCTTTTCTTGCCCATAAATTCCTTTATCTTTTTGTTAAGCCACATCGGTTTATGATTTTTATTCCTTTTTTTTGCTGCTCGTAGGAATAAATTTGAGTGTATTTTTAGCTAGCAGGAATTTTAGTACCTACCATTTCTCCGTAGTATTTTTTCCTAAAAACAAACCTTTCCATTCAATATCCCTGAAAAATACCCTCATCTTTTCAAAATTCGCTTTTCTAAAGTTTAGAGTCCTAGTTGAGCCAGTATAGGGCTGTTTATGAAAACTGATATTGAATGTGACCATATTGTGGTCACTGTTTCCTATGGGTTCCCCTACTATAATACCTGATACCAAATCCCCATTGTTTGTTAATACCAGGTCCAAGATTGCATTGTACCTAGTTGGTTCCTTAATTAGTTGAACTAAGTAGTTATCATTAAGTGTGTTTAAAACATATTGCCCCTAGCAGTATCACATGAATCGTTTTTCCAGTTTATCTCTGGATAGTTAAAATCTCCCATCACTACTATGTCTCCTACTCCTGCTGCTCTTTCAATTTGCTTTAGTAACAATTCCTCATCAGATACGTTGATACCAGGCGGCCTATAGCATACACCCAATACTAACTTTTTTATTCCTTTTTCCCCCGCATGCAATTTCTACCCATAATGTCTCGACAATGTCTACAGTCCCCTCCTGAATATCTTCCTGTATATCAGGTTTTAAAAACGGCTATACGTAAAGACACACCCCTCCACCCTTTTTATTTAGTCTGTCTCTCCTAAACAGTGTATAGCCCTCTAGATTGACTGTCCAATCAAGTGATTTGTCCCACCAAGTTTCAGTAATGCCTATAATATCATACTGTTTGCTTGCTGCAAGTATTTCTAGTTTGCCCTTTTTACCAGTAATGCTTCTAGCATTTACATACAGTTGTGCTCAGAAGTTTACATACCCTAGCAGAATTTGTGATTTTCTGGCCATTTGTCAGAGAATATGAATGATAACTCACAAACTTTTCTTTCGCTCATGGTTAGTGGTTGGGTGAAGCCATTTATCGTCAAACAACTGTGTTTACTCTTTTTAAATCATAATGACAACATAAACTACCCAAATGACCCTGATCAGAAGTTTACATACCCCAGTTCTTAATATTGTGTATTGCTCCCTTTAACATCAATGACAACTTGAAGTCTTTTGTGGTAGTTGTGGATTAGGCTCTTTATATTCTCAGATGGTAAAGCTGCCCATTCTTCTTGGCAAAAAGCCTCCAGTTCCTGTAAATTCTTGGGCTGTCTTGCATGAACTGCACGTTTGAGATCTCCCCAGAGTGGCTCAATGATATTGAGGTCAGGAGACTCAGATGGCCACTCCAGAACCTTCACTTTATTCTGCTGTAGCCAATGACAGGTCGACTTGGTCTTGTGTTTTGGATCATTCTCTGACAAATGGCCAGAAAATCACAAATTCTGCTAGGGTATGTAAACTTATGAGCACAACTGTACATACAACTAAGATAAGTATTTTCCCTTGCGTTAGGGACATCTTTCACCTTATGTAGCAATGATGACCTGTAATCGTCATTGGTTAGTGCTTTGGTAAAATCTCTTTTAGTACCCATGTTAGTAACCTTACTGCCTGCTCTTACCCTCCCTCCAACTTCTCCCCTATTTCATTACTACCGCCATCCCCTCTATTCTCACTGCATGACCCGTAGTTTCTAGCGAAACCCTTCCCCCAGGCTCCTAGTTTAAAATCTCCTTCAACCTTCTAACCATCCTTCCCCCCAGCACTGCTGCCCCCTCCTCAGTCAGGTGCAATCCGTCACGACAAAAGAGATGGCGCCTGAATGAGATGTCCGCCCAGTGTTCCAGGAACACAAACCCCTCTTTCCTGCACCAATCCCTAAACCACACATTTACCTCCCTAATCTCCCTAATATTACCTTAGATGTCCTTGCCTTAAGTTTCTTTCCTAGGTCCCTATAATCTTTCTTAAGGACATCCCACCTTCCGCTTACTTTGTCATTGGTGCCAACGTGCACACTAGTAGGGAGACTAACCATTTTTGCACTATTTGATAAAACTAATGTTTTCTTTCAGTAAGATTCAAAAACGTTTTACAAAATAAAGCTTTAATCTATCTTTTATTCCCCTATTTTATTTCAAATTAAAGTACACATATTTTGTATGTTATACTTGGAAAATCTGAACATATAGTATTAATGACATTCATTCCATAGAATTCAAAAAATGCAGAATTTTATAAAGTACTGTAAATGTAATACTGTACTTGAATAAAGTTAAGGCTATATTTGGACTAAAAATAAGAATATACTATGTTTTTTTAAATAAGCATTCACCGGTAAAGATGTACAGTATTAAAAATGAAATGGATACCCTACACAAAGCATTACTTTGTCCTTTTTGTATTTATACAGTAGTTAAATGCATTTTAAAAATTTCCAGCTTCTATAATACAGTGCAACAACCTGCATAACATTTATAACGTTTAGAGTTCTGTATATGTGGGTTTAGTAATCATACAATTATTGTATTGTATAGAAGTTTATTGATTAACTTAGTTTTATACAAAGCCGACACTGTACATTGTACTGTGCAACATAAATTGATATTGATTTCAAGGAAGATATCTAAATCAGGATAATTGTTCTCTGAAGATTTTCTTATAACAGAAACAAATGCTTAGACCAATAACAGTTCTTCTGTAAATAACACAAAATAAAATGAAGTGCGTTTAGATAATTTCTCCTTATAATGCCTTAAAAATTGTATGTCACGTTATTTTTAATTATTAGTTCTAAGTTATTATAAAGGTTGTTTTAGCTTGCTCAGTGGGCTTGAATCAGAGATGGAGGCAGTTCATACAGCAACTGTATTTTTAGACGCAGCTGCTGTACTAAAATATGCTAATGCCACGGGAGTTGTTTTGTGTAAATAGACAACTCCTGCCGGCTTCCCTGATCTGCTGCTGCAAGATGTAGCTTCAGATCAATTGCATGAACATCAGTTATCTCAGTAACCCTCAGCTGTCTCAGGACAGCAGGTGTTCTCACGATGCTGGTGGTAGTGAAGTTGCAGCTAAGGATGCAACCACTGGCCTCAACATGCCCAGTAACCAGGACTGACATCATTGGCGTTAACTTTCTATAGTGGGTGCAGTGTATGCGGTGCACACAGGCCCCTGGGTCCAGGGGGCCCCACACCGCACACACTGCACCCATACATTATACTTACCCCTCCAGAGTCCCGCGACGGTGGCACTGCTGTGCGGCCACAAATCACTCAGAAAATGGCTGCCACGGCTATTTCTGAGTGATTTGCGCATGCGCACGGAAGGTGTTCCCGGGTACAAGGCACGGCCGCCATGTTCCCGGAGACCTGTGCATGCACAGTAGACTCTGGCATTATGCCAGAGTCTACTGCTGCCAGAGAGGAGTGGGCCCGCGATGGAGGCTGCACATGGGTCCTCTTCTCTCTTAAAACGCCCCTGACTGACATGTCGTTTTCTGAAATGCTATCTGTGACCGTCCCTCCCTCTGTCCCTAAATGTCCGCTGCTTGTCAAGCATTCTGTGGTTTAGGGGGCACTGTGATTGTTGTCTCAGACATAGATCTGAACATGTACAGGTCTACAACCATTGGAGATGTGCGAACACCGTTAGGTTTGCTTACATCTCTGTATTATGTGGATGCTTGTGTGCATGGATGACTGCAAGCCCTAGACATATAAAATTATTATTGAGCACTAGATGAAATATTGAGGTATATTTACTAAGTGGCAGATTTGCATTTCTGATGTTTATATCAGAGATTTACTAAAGCCCAGACCACTACAGTCATGGCAGGAAATCAGAGTTTAGAATAGAATATCTATTGATCATCAATGTTATTTCTATAGGAAATACTATTGGAAATGGATATGTGCAGGCATCTGTATAAAAAAATAGCAAAAAACAAAAAGGAAAAGTAGACTCACTCAAATTGACAACCAGCCCAAGGCCTTGAGGCCTAGGCTGGTAGTGGAAATAACTGAGTCACAAAGTACGTGTGGTCTGATGAATTTTCCACGAGCACAAATATAAGATCATGGGCACAGAGCAAAAATAATTAAACATTATATGTCTGACTTACTATGACTCTATTTACTGAGAATAAAATGCAAACAATATAGTGAGGCAGCATGTCAAGATCATAAGTAATGAAAAGTAGATTAACAAGATGGTTCTGTATAGAGTTCTTTAGAACCAGTAGAAAAACTGGAAAAAAAAAACATAAAAGGAGTGGTTCGAAATGTTACTAGATCAAACGTTAAGCATATTTTAGGTACATAATTTGCTAGGTTAATTTTGCTGTAGATCAATTTTCTAAGAGTAGTTCCAAACACCAGAAAGTAAGCAGGCATCTTAAACTACAATCAAGCAGACTCATATGCACAAATAAAGAAGCAGTGTAGCCTCTCTTTTTGTAATTGAACACTTCTTTGTTGCTTTTAACACTGCATTCAAATAACATTATATAATGTTTAGAACAAATTTAGTTAATTACTGGAAAATGTCTAGACAAATTCTGTCACACTGTACCTGTACACTAAACATATATTTTAAAATATGGGACTTGTCTACACAGCAATATAAACAACCATGCTAATATGCAGAGCTAGTTCTCAACTATATATAAGGTGTCCAGCTTTCCAGCATAATATCTGCAGTAGCACTTTGACTGTATTAGGTTAGGACTGTAGAAGACACCCATGTAATAGCATAGAATGAGTGTGGAAACACTAGTACAGTGAATCTAGCCTATAACTAGAGATGAGCGGGTTCGGTTCTCAGAGAACCAAACCTGACCGAACGTCACCACCCGAGCCCGGATCCGAGTCCAGCTCCAGTTTTCCCACATGACTCGGAAACCAGAACGAGGCAAAATGTCATCATCCCACTGTCAGATTCTCGCGGGGTTTGGATTCCATATAAGCCACCGCGCGCTGCCACCATTTTCATTCCGGCATTGGAGAGTGTAGAGAGAGGACGTGTCTCCGTCCTCAGTGTCCTGCATCAGTTCAGTGTTAGTGTCTTGTGCTGCATCAGTCCAGTCACAGTGGTGGTGTCGTCTGCTGCCATATGTCCAGTGCTGCTGTATAAGTCCAGGCAAGTGGTGCTGTGTTGAACTGCATCAGTCCAGTGGTGGTGTCTTGTGCTGCATCAGTCTAGTCACAGTGGTGGTCTCCTCTGCTGCCATATGTCCAGTGCTGCTGTATAAATCCAGTCCAGTGGTGCTGTGTTGTGCTGCATCAGTTCAGTGGTAGTGTCCTGTGCTGCATCAGTCCAGTCACAGTGGTGGTGTCCTCTGATTCCATATGTCCAGTGCTGCTGTATAAGTTCAGTCCATTGCAGTGGTGCTGTGTTGTCCTGCATCAGTCCAGTGGTGGTGTCCCTGTGCTGCTGTATATGTCCAGTGGTACTGCCGTATATTTCCAGTGATACTGCCGCATATGTCCATTGATACTGCTGAATATGTCCAGCGGTACTGCCGTATAATTCCAGTGATTCTTCCGTATAATTCCAGTGGTACTGGCGTATAAGTCCAGTCCAGTGATACTGTCGTACATATCCAGTAATACTGTCGTACATGTCCAGTGGTACTGCCGTATAAGTCCAGTGGTACTGCCGTATAATTCCAGTGATCCTGCCGTATAATTCCAGTGGTACTGGCATATAAATCCAGTCCAATGATACTGCTCTATATGTCCAGTGGTACTGCCATATAAGTCCAGAGGTACTGCTGTATCATTTCAGTGATCCTGTCGTATAATTCCAGTGATCCTGACGTATAATTCCAGTGGTACTGGAGTATAATTCCAGTGATCCTGGTGTATAATTCCAGTGGTACTGACATATAAATCCTGTGATACTGCCGTATAATTCCCGTGGTACTGGCGTATAAGTCCAGTGATCCTGTTGTATAATTCCAGTGATCCTGTAGTAGAATTCCAGTGATCCTGCCATATAATTACAGTGATTCTGCCATATAATTACAGTGATACAGGCGTATAAATCCAGTCAAGGGATACTGTCGTAGATGTCCAGTGGTACTGCCGTATAACTACAGTGGTACTGACGTATAATTCCAGTGATCCTGCCGTATAATTCCAGTGGTATTGGTGTATAAATCCAGTCCAGTGATACTGCCACATATGTCCAGTGATACGGCCATATAAGTCCAATAGTACTGCCCTATCATTCCAGTGATCCTCCTGTATAATTCCAGTGGTACTGGTGTATAAGTCCAGTGATCCTGCCATACAATTCCAGTGGTACTGGCGTATGAATCCAGTGATCATGCCATATAATTCCAGTGATCCTGCTGTATAATTTCAGTGATTATGCCATATAATTACAGTGGTAGTGGTTTATAAATCCAGTCCAGTGATAGTGCCGAATATGTCAGGGGTACTGCCATATAAGTTCAGTGTTATTGCCGTATCATTCCAGTGATCCTGTCATATAATTCCAGAGGTACTGGCGTATAATTCCAGTGATCCTGCCGTAAAATTCCATTGGTACTGGCGTATAAGTCCAGCGATCCTGCCGTATAATTCCAGTGGTACTGGCGAATAAATCCAGTGATCCTGCCGTATAATTCCAGTGATCCTGCCGTATAATTCCATTGGTACTGGTGTATAAGACCAGTGATCCTGCCGTATAGTTTCAGTGGTACCGGCGTATAAATCCAGTGATCCTGCTGTATAATTCCAGTGATCCTAACATATAATTCCAGTGGTCCTGCTGTATAATTTCAGTGATCCTGACGTATAAATCCAGTGATCCTGCCGTATAATTCCAGCGATCCTGCCGTATAATTTCAGTGATCCTGCCATATAAATCCAGTGATCCTGCCATGTAACTCCAGTGGTACTGGCGTATAAGTCCAGTCCTGTGATACTGCCGTATATGTCTAGTGGTACTGCCGTATATGTCCAGTGATCCTGCCGTATAATTCCAGTAGTACTGGCATATAAATCCAGTCCAGTGATACTGCCATATAAGACCAGTGGTACTGCCATATAAATCCAGTGGTATTGCTGTATCATTCCAGTGATCCTGCCGTATAATTCCAGTGGCACTGGTGTATAAATCCAGACCAGTGATACTGCTGTATATGTCCAGTGGTACTGCCATATATGTCCAGTGATCCTGCCATATAATTCCAGTGGTACTGGCGTATAATGCCAGTGATCCTGCCGTATAATTCCAGTGGTACTGGCATATAATTCCAGTGATCCTGCCGTATAATTCCAGTGGTACTGGCGTATAATGCCAGTGATCCTGCCGTATAATTCCAGTGGTACTGGCATATAATTCCAGTGATCCTGCCGCATAATTCCAGTGGTACTGGCGTATAAGTCCAGTGATCCCGCTGTATAATTCCAGTGATCCTGCCGTATAATTCCAGTGATCCTACCGTATAATTCCAGTGGTACTGGCGTATAAATCCAGTGATCCTGCCATATAATTCCAGTGATCCTACGTATAATTCCAGTGATCCTACGTATAATTCCAGTGGTACTTGTGTATAAGTCAAGTCCAGTGATACTGCCGTATATGTCCAGTGGTACTGCCGTATAAGTCCAGTCCAGTGGTGCTGCCATATAAATTCAGTGGTGCTGACCTGTGCTGCATATTATTTACTCCAAATAAAGGGGTTATTAATATTTAATCCAAATAATTTTCACAGGGTTTGCCCTGTGTGGTGTAGAGCTACCCTTCTCCTGTACCACATATTGTTATATAACTCCAGAAAAGTAATGGATAACAATAGTTTGGAGCATAAAATAGGGAAAGATCAAGAACCACTTCCTCCTAGTGCTGAAGCTGCTGCCACTAGTCATGACATAGCCGATGAAATCCCATCAACGTTGTCTGCCAAGGCCGATGCCCAATTTTATAGTAGAGGGCATGTAAAAAATCCAAAAAGCCAAAGTTCAGTAAAAAGATCCCCCAAAAAATAAATTTAAATGGTCTGAGGAGAAATGTAAACTTGCCAATATGCCATTTACGACACGGAGTAGCAAGGAACGGCTAAGGCCCTGGCCTATGTTCATGACTAGTGGTTCAGCTTCACATGACGATGGAAGCCATCATTCTCCCTCTAGAAAAATGATAAGAGTCAAGCTGGAAAAAGCACAGCAAAAAACTGTGCATTCTAAAATGGTATCACAAATCCCCAAGGAGAGTCCAAGTGTGTCGGCGGTTGCGATGCCTGACCTTCCCAACACTGGATAGGAATAGGTGCCTCCTTCCACCATTTGCACACCCTCTGCAAGTGCTGGAAGTAGCACCAACAGTCCAGTTTCTGATATTCAAATTGAAGATGTCACTGTTAAAGTACACCAGGATGAGGATATGGGTGTTGCTGGCGCTGAGGAGGTAGCTGATGATGAGGATTCTGATGGTGATATGGTTTGTTTAAATCAGGCACCGGGGAAGACACCTGTTGTCTGTGGGATGAATAAGCCCATTGTGATGCCTGGGCAAAATACCAAAAAAGACACCTCTTCGGTGTGGAATTATTTCTCCACAAATCCAGACAACAGGTGTCAAGCCATGTGTTGCCTCTGTCAATCTGTAATAAGTAGGGGTAATGATGTTAACCACCTAGGAACATCCTCCCTTATACATCACCTGCTGTGCATTCATCAGAAGTCAGTGTCAAGTTGTGAAACTTTGGGTAAGAGCGGAAGCAGTCCACTGATACCTAAATCCCTTCTTCCTGTTGTACCCAAACTCCTGCAAGCCACATTACCAACTCCCTCAACGTCAACTTCCTCCTCAGTCAGGAAAGTCAGTAGTCCTGCAGGCCATGTCTCTGGCAAGACTGAGGAGTCCTTTCCTAATTGGGATTCCACCGGAGGATCCTTGAGTGGTACGCCTGCTGTAACTGCTGCTGCTGTTGTTGCTGCTGGGATTCGATCGTCATCCCAGAGGGGAAGTCGGAAGACCACTTGTACTACTTTAACTAAGCAATTGACTGTTCAACAGTACTTGGTGAGGAAGACGAAATATGACAGCAGTCATCCTGTTGCAAAGCGGATAACTGAGGCCTTGACAGCTATGTTGGTGTTAGATGTGCATCCGGTATCTGCTATTAGTTCAGTGGGACTTAGAGAATTGTTTGAGGTAGTGTATCCCCGGCACCATCTAGGTTCCACTTCACTAGGCAGGCAATACTGAGAATGTACAGAGACGTCAGAAAAAGTGTCCTCAAGTGCATTTTTTAGGACACTGAGGACACTTTTTCTGACGTCTCTGTACATTCTGGCAGATACCGGATGCAAGGACCTGCCAACGATTACTGTCATGTCTACTGTCACTGCATATGATTCTGTCACCATTGAAAGAATGGTGGAGGATTATAGGAGTGACAGCAACCAAGTAGGCATGTCAGACAGTCCGTACATATACTGGCAGGAAAAAGAGGCAATTTGGATGCCCTTGCACAAACTGGCTTTATTTTACCTAAGTTGCCCCCCTACCAGTGTGTACTCCGAAAGAGTAGCCTTGCAGCCGGTAGCCTTGTCAGCGATTGGCATAGGAGGTTATTTCCACAAAATGTGGAAAAGATGATGTTCATCAAAATTAATTATAAATTTCTCCGGGAAAACCTTTGTCAGCAATTGCCTCCAGAAAGTACACAGGGACCTGTGATAGTGGATTCCAGTGAGGATGAATTACTCTGTGAGGAGGAGGATGTACACACTGAAAGGGGTGGGGAATTGGAAGATGAGGATGAGGTCGACATCTTGCCTCTGTAGAGCCAGTTTGTGCAAGGAGAGCTTGATTGCTTTTTTTTTGGAGGATGGCCCAAACAGTGCTAGGGTGTTCAGTGCCCCCCTGCAAACTATAAATTTGTGCCCTCCCATACTTTACAAAGGGACAGTGCACATCGAAAAAAGGATGTGGTCTCACCAGGAAGGGCACAAAAATGATAATATATTATCAGAGAGCTTATATAGCTGTATATATAACCATTTTATTACATATAAAATAAACACATGCACATGTATAAAATAAATAGATAAAAACTCCCCCTACTGCAGTGGAAAGAACCTTATTTGAACAGACACTTCCACTATTTCCAAATTAGTAATTCATAATAAGGGAATAATCCCAATGTAAAGTCCCGATCAAAGTAATCAGTCCTAAATTGAAAAAACAACTGATGATTTTTGCCGTATTAGTACAGCTGTGAGCATTTGCACATGCTCTTCGAGATCTCTTTATATATCAGCCGGCCGGCTTTTAACTCCCACTGTTAGTGCCGCAAACGGCCAGGTATATTTGATGTTGAGCCTTATTGTCCGTACATATAGGACTTGTATGTCCACTCCCGCTGTGCTTATAGGGCCAAATAGGAAAAGTGTCCACTTTACTCACGGCCAGAAGCGTGCCTGCTTGTCATCTGTGGACGGCCCCTGTTATCGATAGCTGCACAGTCGGGAGATGGCACCTTTCCTTATTGCGGGATGCACCGGAGAATCTCATAAGGTAGTCAGCTTCCAAATGAACGGTAGTTGTAAAAGATGATGGTAAATTTATACCGCTGGCATCAATGTAGGAGGACGTCAATAAAGGGTAAGCCCCAGTCCTTGCGCATTTCTCCGCAATTGTAGGTATGCGGTTTTGTCAGAGGACACCAGGAAGGGGCATGGCCATACAATTGTACCCCTATTTAAAACTCCCTCAGTAGTGGCGCTGCTTACACAGAACACCGCAGTTGTAGCACAGCTTACACATAATGCCACAGTAGTAGAGCCACTTATACATAATGCCCACAGTAGTAGAGCCACTTATACATAATGCCACAGTAGTAGCGCCGCTTACACATAATGCCACAGTAGTAGCACCGCTAACACATAAAGACCCCAGTAGTATCACCCCTTGCACATAACGACACCAGTAGTTGCACTGCTTAAACATAATGACCCCAGTAGTTGCACTGCTTAACATAACGACTCCAGTAGTAGCGCTGCTTACACATAATAAACCCAGTAGTAGCGCAGCTTACACATAACACCTCAGCAGTAGCGCAGCTTACACATAATGCCCCAGTAGTAGCCTAGTTTACACGTAACGCCCCAGTGGTAGCGCAACTTACACGTAATGCCCCAGTAGTAGCACAGCTTACATGTAACGCCCCAGTAGAAGTGCAGATTACACGTAACACCCCAGTAGTAATGCAACTTACACGTAACGCCCCAGTGGTAGCGCAACTTACACGTAATGCCCCAGTAGTAGCACAGCTTACACGTAACGCCCCAGTAGAAGTGCAGATTACACGTAACACCCCAGTAGTAATGCAACTTACACGTAACACCCCATTAGTAGCGCAGCTTACACATAATGTCCCAGTAGTAGCGCAGCTTACACGTAACGCCCCAGTAGTAGCGCAGCTTACACGTAATGCCACAGTAGTAGCGCAGCTTACACGTAATGCCCCAGTAGTAACACCCCAGTAGTAGCGCAGCTTTCATGTAATGCCCCAGTAGTAACGCCCCAGTAGTAGCGCAGCTTTCATGTTACACCCCAGTAGTAATGCCCCAGTAGTAGCGCAGCTTACACGTAACTCCCTAGTAATAATGCCCCAGTAGTAGCGCAGCTTTCATGTAACGCCCCTGGAGTAATGCCCCAGTAGTAGCGCAGCTTACACGTAACGCCCAAGTAGTAAAGCCCCAGTAGTAGCGCAGCGTACATGTAATGCCCCAGTAGTAACGCCCCAGTAGTAGTGCAGCTTACATGTAACGCCCCAGTAGTAACGCCCCAGTGGTAGCGCAGCTTACACGTAATGCCCCAGTAGTAGTGCAGCTTACACCTAACGCCCCAGTAGCAATGTAGATTACACGTAACACCCCAGTAGTAACACCCCAGTAGTAGCACAGCTTACATGTAATGCCCCAGTAGTAATGCAGCTTACATGTAATGCCCCAGTAGTAATGCAGCTTACATGTAATGACCCAGTAGTAACACCCCAGTAGTAGCGCAGCTTACATGTAATGCCCACAGAAGTGCAGTTTATTCACAGACACCCCTCCCCCCCACACATACACATACATAAATACACATAGATACATACATACATATACACACATACACATACACATACACACACACACACACACACACACACACACACACACACACACAGAGACTTTCTCACTTACTCTATCTGGCTGGCAGGATCTGGAGCAGTATGTCCTCCTCTGTGGCACTGCAGTCTGATGGTCCCGTGTAGTCCCGCCCCCTCTGTCCATGTAGCTCCGCCCCCTTCATCCAATCTGTCACAGGAGGGGAGGGGGAGAGGAGGCTTTCAGCTGCCGGCGCTGCTGCCTGTCATGCAGTGACAGGCACAGCGGCCGGCAGCAGCAGGGGGCCCAGGCGCAGCAGCGGGATGCAGAGCAGGTACAGCGCCTCTCCTGCCTGGCACCTGCCTGCTCTGCATCCCTTTGCTGAGCGGGTAGCGCTGGGCCTGGGCCCATACTAACCAGTCATTTCAGCCACAGTCGTGTGGCAGACCCTGTTGCTGAAATTATTGGTTTGTTAAAGTGTGCATGTCCTGTTTATACAACATAAGGGTGGATGGGAGGGCCCAAGGACAATTCTATCTTGCACCTCTTTTTCTTCTTTGCATCATGTGCTGTTTGGGGACTAGTTTTTTTAAAGTGACATCCTGTCTGACACTGCCGTACAACTCCAGGGGTACTGCCGTATAAGTCCAGGAGTACTGCCGTATAAGTCCAGTCCAGTGGTGCTGTCTTGTGCTGCATCAGTCCAGTGGTGGTGTCTTGTGCTGCCATAAATCCAGTGGTGGTGTCCTGTGCTGTATATTATTTAATCCAATAAAAAGGGTTATATACATTACTTATATTATTATCCAAATAATTTTTACAGGGTTTGCCCTGTGTGGTGTAGGGGTACGCTCACCTGTGCTGCATATTATTATAATAGCTCAAAATAAAAGGGTTATTACTATCCAAATTAATTTTACAGGCTTTGCCATGTGTTTGGTTTAGGGGTACGCTCACCTGTGCCACCAATATTGTTCATGTATTACATCTGGGTAAACTCCAGCACGTCCCATGTTGTTTGTGCCGCACACTTGTGTCACTTAGCTTAGTCATACAGCTAACTCATTGCACCTCTTTTTCTTCTTTGCATGATGTGCTGTTTGGGGCATAGTTTTTTTAAGTGCCATCCTGCCTTCAACTGCAGTGCCACTCCTAGATGGGCCAGGTGTTTGGGCCGCACACTTGTGTCGCTTAGCTTAGTCATACAGCTATCTCATTGCACCTCTTTTACTTCTTTGCATGATGTGCTGTTTGGGGCCTAGTTTTCTTAAGTGCCATCCTGTCTGCAACTACAGTGCCACTCCTAGATGGGCCAGGTGTTTGTGCCACACACTTGTGTCGCTTAGCTAAGTCATACAGCTACCTCGGTGCAACTTTTAGACCTAAAAACAATATTGTGAGGTGTTCAGTATAAACTGGAAATGAGTGGAAATGAATGTTATTGAGGTTAATAATACTGTAGGATCAAAATTACCCCCAAATTCTTTGATTTCAGCTGTTTTTATGTTTTTTTAAAAATCATCCAGATCCAAAACCAAAACCTGAAAGGGTGGTTTTGGCAAAACCAATCCAGATCCAAAACACGAGGATGGAACCAAAACCAAAACACGAAAAGTGCCCACCGCACATCTCTACTTATAACAACAGAAAATTTAAATTAATACAAAAGCACAAGGGATTTTCTATGAAAAAAGCATTCAGTATGAAATTAGATAAGTTAATTTGCACTTATGCCATGCTCCTTCAGCCAACGGCATGGCTGTACCAGCCCACATGCTGTGGGTTACCACTTGGTATGCCAGGCTGCGACTATTCACACCCGCAACTAGGCAAGGTAATGCCTATGGATCCCGGGTGGGAATATACACACACACACGACATGTGTGTTCACATCATGCCAAAGGAGTTGCACCCAGTGGCGGATTTTACAGATGGGGTGCAGCACTGCCACTTCAGTGAGCTCAGCTGAGCCAGTTGCAGTCTGTGTGACTGCACTGGCTCAGTGGCTTCGATGAGACTGGCAGTGACTTCTTATTAGAAGTCCTATCTGCCACTCACCTGTAGGACATGCAGTCCAATTAAGGGGTGTTTCCTCCCTCCATGACTGCCAGACCGGACTGTGATTAGCAGAGTGGTGGCTTCCAATAGAAAGCCACTCCCTGCCTGATCGTCAGCCCAATATGGCTTCTATGAGCTGTAGCCAATGCAGTCCATAGAGGCTGGGGTTTACTCATGTGCACTCAAGCAATGCATCCATTGTGCAGGTGCCAGGACCCAGCTGTCAAGGGGCCAGGTCTGTCCTCTCCCTTTCTGGCATGGGCAGCGGCAGCTTGTCACACCCATGGCTAGTCATAGCCACAACCAGCATAGCTACATTTGTATTTTGAGCATTTGGAGCTTTAGCTGCATCTATCAAAACTCCATATTAAAACTCCACACTTTGAGAGGATTAAGGGATTTCTGTGTAAGTTAAGCATGCCTCCTTGAGATACATCATATTGGGTTACATATTTCTTTTACATATGTTCTGTATGAGTAGAAATTCAGCTGCTATACAAGATGGCTGCAGATATAGAGTTGATACTTATGATTGATTCACTTCAAAGTAAGAAAACTTGGGTTTACCAAAAATAATTACACGCTCTCCTCCCCTTAAAATACTCTAAACTGCTGCACACGCCATAATCACATAGCTCCATTTTGTTTGGTACCTATTTTGCATAAGTCAAGATAAACATTCTGACTGCAGAACAGTGGGACAGCTTCCACAAATTTGGACTGTAATGATGAAGTACATATGTTTTACCAGTGGTTGGGATCCCGGCTGTCATGATACCAACAGTGGGATATTGGCAACCAGTGTGCCGGCAGCGGGGTGAGTGCTAGAAAGCCACTTGCAGGCTCACTGCACTCACCATGCTATGGGCACAGAGGCTCGCTGTTTGCCCCATACATTATATTCTACCTCTTTGGGTGTCGTGGACACCCATAGAGGGAGAAAAGCCTGTGGTGCCGGTACTCCAGTGGCTGCATTTCACCGCCTGTAGGGATTCCGGCATCGGCATTGTGACTGCCGGGTCTTGTGATTACCTCCCATAATGATGATATCAGGACATTTCAGAAATACTGTATGTGCGAATAGAGTGCAATTTTAAACCCAGTAAATTTAAATGTATATTGATTGATATTATAAAATATAAAAATATAAATTATTATTAGCTATATTCATTGATTCACTACAATGGGGAATTGATATCGAATATTACAGTAGGGGAGCCCACGGGAAACAGCGACCACAATATGGTCACATTCAATATCACAAATATATACAATATACAAACAGCCCTATACAGGCTCTACTAAAACTTTAAACTTTAGCAAAGCCAACTTTGCCATGATGAGGGAAGTTTTAATGGACATTGACTGGGATTTTTTGTTTCAAGGCAAGAATACCAGAGAGAAATGGGATGTATTAAAAACATTGCTTGCTAGTTATACTCTTAAGTTTATTCCCATGGGCAGCAAACGTAGGAGTAATAATTCCAAACTAATGTGGCTTAACAAAAAGATTTAGGAACTAATGGCCAAAAAGAGGAGAGCATTCAAAAAGTATAAATCAGATGGGAAGGCGGATTCATTCCAGTACTATAAGGATTGTAACAAAATATGCAAAAAAGAAATCAGAGCGTATAAAATAGAAACGGAAAAGATAATAGCAAAGGAAAGTAAATCAAACCCCAAAATTTGTTTTTTAATTACATAAACTGCAAAAGATTAAAGAAAGAGTATAGGCCCTTTAAAAGGCCAGTTGGGCATCCTAATCAAAGACAACATTGACATAGCGGAAGAATTAAACAAGTTTTTCTCAACAGTATTCACAAGAGAGGATCAGATGGCGGGATTGACGTATAACATCAGCAATGAGAAAGTTCCACTGCTAAGTGCTTATTTATGTGAGGAAGTAGTCTGTGACCGATTAAAAAAAATTAAGATTAATAAGTCACCTGGTCCCGATGGAATTTACCCAATGGTTCTCATGGAGCTACACCCCTAATTAACAAGACCCCTATATTTTAATTGACTCACTTACATCAAGCATGGTTCCCAAATACTGGTGTATAGCAGAAGTAGTGTCAATATTTAAAAAGGGAAGTAAATCTGATCCAGGTAATTACAAACCAGTAAGTCTTACATCTATAGTGGGGAAAGTACTGGAAGGAATTTTAAGGGATAGAATACAGGAGTTCCTTGAAACCAATAAGGTTATTAATAGGAACCAACATAGATTTGTGAAGGATAGATCATGTCAAACTAACTTAATAGGCTTTTATGAAACAGTGCAAACCTAGATCAGGGTAATGAGTTGATGTAAACTTTTTAGACTTTGCTACAGCTTTCGATACAGCACCTCACATGAGACTAAGCTACAAGTTAAGAGAACTTGGGCTATGGAACACATTTATGCACTTGGGTGAGAAATTGGTTGGATAAAAGGGAGCAGCGAGTAGTGGTAAATGGAACTATTTCAAAATGGACTGAGGTACTCAGCAGATGCCACAGGGGTCTGTAGTCGGACCACTATTGTTGAACATTTTCATAAATGATCTATTAATAGGTCTAGTGAGCATAGTGTCTATTTTTGCAGATGATACCAAATTGTGTAAGGTTATAAATTTGGTGGAGGATGCAGAGTCTCTTCAGAATTACTTATTTAAACTGGAAGCATGGGCTTCAAAATGGAGAATGAGGTTCAATATAGAAAAATGTACGGTAATGTACTTCGGTAGCAAGAATCAGAACATTACCTACATACTAAACGGAGAGAAGCTAGGGAATTCTGTACTGGAAAAATATTTAGGTGTTCACAAAGATAACAAACTTAACAGTAGTATCCAAAGTAGGAATGCAGCAAAATAGGCAAACAAGGTATTAGCATGCATTAAGCGGGGAATTAATGCAAGGAATGAGAGTGTTATACTCCCACTATATAAATCACTAGTGAGGCCACATCTTGAATACGGTGTACATTTATGGGCACCATACCACAAAAAGGATATCCTGGAACTAGAAAAGGTTCAGAGACAAGTGAACAAATTGATAAAGGGGATGGAGACTTTATCAATTTGTTCATTGTTCATTCACCAAAGGCTTGCTAGGCTAGGCATGTTTACATTGTAAAAAAGGTGTCAGGTATGTGTCTGTTCCCAGAGGGGGCACTAATGGGTAAGTGGTGGTGTGGTGGAGGAAACGAGAAGGCTGTAACAAGTTCCTGCGCATGTGCGCAATAGGGTTTCTTGATTCACACAGAAATATATTAAAATAACTGGAGCAATGGCAAATACAACAGCAATTCTGTAAGAGAAACTGATAAAGTCTCTGGAAGCAAAACAGTCAAATAATATAAGTCGGTCTGGAAACCGATAGTAACTTGCAACAGAATTATACAGGCAATTGATAATGCACATGATCGGCCTGTAAACCGATAGTAAGTTGCAACAGGATTATACAGGCAATTGATAATGCTAATGATCGGCCTGGAAACTGATAGGAACTTGAAACAGAGCTGAACAGTCAATAGGCAATACTTGCATACAACAACAGAACCAGGTTAGGTTAAAGCAGGAGACAGCTGAACTTTAGACTAGATGTTTTAGTGCAGGTTGAATAGCACAGTGCTGATGCAGAGTAATAACAAACAGGTGAGTATGATACGCAGCACCTGGAGACAGTCTCTTACTGCAAGTGATTGTAGGAGCAGAGTGTAGCTGTAGCTGAAGACAAACTGGATGGCTGGTACCTGTAGTTCCATGGAGCACTGACACAGGAGAGTCTCAGGAGACTGCTAGTAAATGCTGGAGCAGAATGCAGATGAAGCTGCAACTGAACTGGATGGCTGGTGCCTTTAGTTCTACAGAGCACTGACACAGGGGAATCTCTGAAGACAGAAGACTGGAGCCAGGAGATGCTTGATCACAGCATGTGGCGTGTTGTTCAAGGCAATGACACTGAGCAGTAACTCTGGCTATATACCCCATGGTCAGCAGAGATTGGAGAATCAAGTTATGTGAGCGCTCCAGTGCTCAGGAGTGGATAACACCAAGTCAGCTGACTGCAAGTGTCATGGCAGCGCCCATACTCTGGAGATGGTGGGAATACATTGGGGTACACGCTGTATGGCAAGCAGGGGAGAGAGTCTCTGCACATTGCAGGCAATCCTGGATCATGCTGCCAGGCTGAGGATGTGACCTCCAGAGGCCAGCACATCAAAACACTGGTAATTGACGTGATGCAAAATGCAGATTCCTGACAAAAGGAGATTAAGAGGGGACATGATTCAAATGTACAAATATATAAGGGTTCAATACACAGAGCTAGCAGGGGATTTGTTTTTGGTAATATCATCAAACAGGACACGTGGACACCCGCTTAGGTTGGAGGAGAGGAGATTTTGCAAAAAGAGATGGAAGGTTTCTTCACAGTAAGGACAATACGTATATGGAATTCCCTGCCTGAGAGAGTAGTAATGGCGGACTTGGCCACTACTTTTAAAAAAGGGCTTGATAAATTCCTAATGGATATGGATATACAGGGTTATGGTGGGTAAATCATGTACTATAGTAGTAATAAAACTGAGTTTTTTAGTTTACGGCTAAACACTCACCACAGTAAAAATTAGTCTTAAAAATAGTTCAGTGTAAGAGACCACTAACAGGTTGAACTCGACAAATTGGCTTTTTTCAACCTCAGAAACTATGTTACTATGTTACTATTTTCATAAAAGTAATGTGCTTAAAGGTACAGATGGGTCCACGGTTATCTTGACTAGTTTTGTGAGCATAGGCACAACATGACTTCTTAGCATAAACCCTTCATCTATTGTTCTCATCTGCAATACAATACAAAGAACAATACAGCAGGGGATTAAGCCATTACAGCAGGGGATTAAGTCCGACTGCCCTGGCTCAATTAATCCTATTAAAAGTCAAGATAAATGTGGACTCATCTGTAGTTTACTGTATGTACAGTATAACAAACCTCAGTATACAATATAAACAGAGAGGATTCTATTCAAATGATATATCACACCCAATCTCCTTTCTAAATGAATCTCGTTATTGTGCATATCACCCCCATAGTAATCAGATTTAGCTGCGTAAAGGGTTGGGCGCCCTCGCTACCCCAAATTATGAAATTATTATGTCACGCCTGTTATCAGAAAAAAACGGGTGTGGTAGGGGGTTAAAAGAATTGAATACCGCTCGATAGATTTTATATTGTTTAAACCAGAGTAAAAAAAATAAAATAAAAGTGGGATAGTGATAGGATATGCTTTCTGATGTTTTGGAATATTTATTGTAGTCGTAATGCTTCTCAGCATTCTGGCTATTTTAAATAGAATCTGTTCTTAGGGGGTGAAGGGCAATGCCCCTTAATTGACAGACAATGTTGGTTCCTTGGCTAGCATGCATTCAGCATGAGTGCCTATGGTCAAGTGACATTGGAATTCCAGATCTGACACTTTGGGTCATTGACTGAAGAATGATTATTAATAAATGTTGCACATTCCTTCTTTGCCTGAGCCTTCTATCTTGGCATGGACACTCTTTTAATACCAGGAATAGTGTCTGGCACAGAAATAATGTATTTATCACTTCTTGCTTTTGTCAACTTCAATATTTTAATTATATCAAGAAGTAATGTGTCATTAGAAAGTATGCATTCCACTTACAATCCTCTCTTTAAAATGTCCATATATCAATGCTTGCCTTTTCTGAAGCGTTCCTGCCCCCTCTTTTGTGCTCTTGAAGAGGGTCTGAAAGTCATAACCATATAATAATTCCTATAAATAAAAAAGTCCATTCCCATGAGATGCTTCAGGAGCCTATGCAAGACTTCATTGAACCACATTCTGCAACACTAAATGTACCAATGTGTCACACCACATTTGCCCACATTTTGGTGGGATCTGCTCCCTCCAAGAGATAGGAAAACAAGACCTGCTCATTCTGCGCCTGCAATGGAGATTACACAGCTGCAGCTGGAGAAACAGAAGCCCAGGTTTTCCAGCTTACCCAGAGACAGCAGGAAGTCAAGTGCAAGAGAGGGGTTTAAAAATGCCATGAGTAAAATTATATTATTACAATTTTCCATTTTTTTTTTTTACAATTTAGCATCTTTTTAAGTCTGGCTACAGATTGTCAGTTTTCAAGTACATACATTGTATATAAATAATATATTTAATATATACAAAAAGATTTCTTGAAGTGCAGTATTATAAATGTAAAATAACAGCTCACAGAAGATACACACATTTTCCATTTATAACTGTCTCTAAATATATTGCATTAACTATGAGGTAAATAAAAAATGTTATTGAGTTCATTTATCAAAATATATTTTCTATCATTGCATCGAGGCATAATGGCATAATCACTCCCAGATATATTAAAGTCTTTTGAGATATCAATTAGGTATGTTTTCAAATATGGCTTCTGCCACTTTTTCTCAAAACTAAGAGCAAACAAAAACATATGATCCATGGATTTATAATGTATTACTAAACTAATATTACTAAGTTAATTGTTTTAGTTTATAATATATTGTTTGTTAAAAAGACTTTATTAAATCTGTCACCTTTAAAATGTATTAATGACTACTTAATTCACTACACTTTTATATGTTCAAGTTTATATAGATTTAGTAATAAAAATTTTTACTTTCTTTTAAAAAATACAAAATACCATATAACTTTTATTTATTGTTCTATTAAACACATTTTTTAAAATCTTTATAGAATTGTAAATACTAAATTTTGGCTGACATTTCATCCAATTTCCCACCTGTGCACAAAGAGTAAGTTGCTACTAGCAGAAAAGCAATGCTCTTTGTTGGCCTCTTTGGCACAATGGTGGTTGGGTGACACCTCCCCTCTTATTTATGAGGACCTGGTTCCCACAGAGGGATCAGCACTATCCCAAAAGAGATGGGCGATTCTTCCCAATCTTGCTTGAGTTGGAGTGTGTGCCACCCCATTTTTTAAATTTATCTACTTGGCTATTTCCATGGTATGCTCTGCTTCTTCTGCCTCCCTGCCTAATTTTAATTTGAGTAAGAAAAGGGGAAATTGAATCATATAACCGGTAAGTATATAATAAATGTCCTATTTAAATAAGGCATCTAACCTTAAACGTATGGACATAAGAATGTCTCCTAATGTTCTGGTGGTGCTCCCCTAGAGTCAAGGGTAACTGTATGTTATGGCAAGAGAAAGTAGACTCTTTTGTGATGTCACACTCATATTTAAAACATAACATTTATTTTTAATCTATCTAAAAAGAACTAGCACACATTAGAGAAATATTATAAAACAAGTATTAATGTGATTAAAAATGTATTAATGTGACAGTCTGTCAACACATAATGGTATGTCATCATAAATCTCAGAGGCAATCTGTCTTTCTATGCAAGGGGCGATAGCTCAATTAATAGACTATCTGACTGCAATGCCACAGGCAATGGGTCCGAATCCCAGGTATGTCAGCGTCTTGAAATGTAATAAAGGACAGTGTGATTGAATAACAAAGAAATGTCAAGCTGAGTTCATTAATGTTGTATAGGTATTAGCGACAGAAGAGGTCAGGGTTGGAGACAGGTGGGCAGGAGATGCTGGGCTTCAAAAAGGGGGGAAGATGCAAGTGAAAGTAATGAAAACAGATTATTGAGAAGTGCCACCAACGTGCCACCCTGCACCGCTATGTGTGGTGCCCCCTCCGCACACACCTAGTTGTTACGGCCCTGATGATGGTGCCCCTGTCCTCCCTTTCTGAAATAAGACTCTCTTCTCAGTCCCATGAGGTTCACTGTGCTTTATTACCCACATTTATGTCTTAAACTTCCTGAGGAATTATGTTCTTTCTTCCTTCTCCCTTTTTACCTTCTCTTCTCTACTCTCCATCTCCCTTCTCTCTCCCCTCCCACTCCACTTATGTAAAACACTGGTATCCAAGTTTTGGCTCATTTTCATCTTTATATACTGTACTTGTAATTGTTGTGTTTATTTAATTTTACATTTCTTTTGTTGTGTTTCACTTTTGCCGTATTCACTTGGTTCCTTACTAAGCTTCATGATAGATAGATAGATAGATAGATAGATAGATAGATAGATAGATAGATCTGCTCCATTATACCACTTACGTATAATGATATTCTAATTTACATTGGCTAAAGTCGCACTGGAGTGGTTACACTAGCCTCTTTAACCAACACAGACTGATCCATGACATAGACACACGGAAGGTTAAATGCATTGGTCTATGTGTTGATTGAAGGAGGCTCTTGAACTGATCCATATGAGTATGAATGAATATGAAAGCTATCACTTACCTTGGGACATTTTTATATTTGCATATGTGAGCTAACAAAGTATAAGCTAATTTGTGGTAAAAGCAATTGCCATACTTCATGGGATGGTTTGACATAATGTTTTACTGGTGCATACCAAATGAGAGTTTTACTTGTGATTTTAGTAAATACTTTTGAAAAACATAATTTGCTAGGACATTGTTCTAACATTATCCTCCTGAGATACAGTACATCTGAAAAAGAAAAATCAATAAGAAAGCAGAAGCAATTTTAAATACATGTACAGCAAACTGAGAAATATTATGCAGCTGCAAGATTGACGCTCTATTACATATTAAAACTGTACATCTACTGTGAGAATACTGCTAAAGGAGATCCTCCTTAGGATTAGAAAATTAAGCTTTGACTCAAATATATTTAATTGCAAAAATTTGACGAAGGGCAAAACATTTTTATATAGCTTCCTATTGTGCATTATAGATTCAAAGTTGTTATTTCTACATAAGTGCAAGTGCCTAACAATTTCAAATACCTTATATTTCTTATTTAATTGTTAAATCCTTACAATTTGATCCTTACAAAGAACTAAGGATCAAATAGGGTAGATATTACCAAAAGGTTAAAAAGTAGTGATGTGCCCCGGACATTTTTCGGGTTTTGTGTTTTGGTTTTGGATTCGGTTCCGCAGCCGTGTTTTGGTTTCGGACGCGTTTTGGCAAAACCTCCCTGAAATTTTTTTGTCGGATTCGGGTGTGTTTTGGATTCGGGTGTTTTTTTACAAAAAACCCTCAAAAACAGCTTAAATCATAGAATTTGGGGGTCATTTTGATCCCATAGTATTATTAACCTTAATAACCATAATTTCCACTCATTTCCAGTCTATTCTGAACACTTCACACCTCACAATATTATTTTTAGTCCTAAAATTTCCACCGAGGTCGCTGGATGACTAAGCCAAGCGACCCAAGTGGCCGACACAAACACCTGGCCCATCTAGGAGTGGCACTGCAGTGTCAGGCAGGATGGCAGATTTAAAAAATAGTCCCCAAACAGCACATGATGCAAAGAAAAAAAGAGGTGCAGTGAGGTAGCTGTGTGACTAAGCTAAGCGACCCAAGTAGCCGACACAAACACCTGGCCCATCTAGGAGTGGCACTGCAGTGTCAGACAGGATGGCACTTCAAAAGATAGTCCCCAAACAGCACATGATGCAAAGAAAAAAAGAGGTGCACCAAGGTCGCTGGATGGTTAAGCTAAGCGACCCAAGTGGCCGACACAAACAACTGGTCCATCTAGGAGTGGCACTGCAGTGTCAGACAGGATAGCACTTCAAAAAATAGTCCCCAAACAGCACATGATGCAAAGATAAATTAAAGAAAAAAGAGGTGCAAGATGGAATTGTCCTTGGACCCTCCCACCCACCCTTATGTTGTATAAACAGGACATGCACACTTTAACAAACCCATCATTTCAGCGACAGGGTCTGCCACAAGACTGACTGGTTGGTTTGGGCCCCCACCAAAAAAGAAGCTATCAATCTCTCCTTGCACAAACTGACTCTACAGAGGCAAGATGTCCACCTCCTCCTCATCCTCCGATTCCTCACCCCTTTCACTGTGTACATCCCCCTCCTCACAGATTATTAATTTGTCCCCACTGGAATCCACCATCTCAGGTCCCTGTGTACTTTCTGGAGGCAATTGCTGGTGAATGTCTCCACGGAGGAATTGATTATAATTCATTTTGATGAACATCATCTTCTCCACATTTTCTGGAAGTAACCTCGTACGCCGATTGCTGACAAGGTGAGCGGCTGCACTAAACACTCTTTCGGGGTACACACTGGAGGGGGGGCAACTTAGGTAAAATAAAGCCAGTTTGTGCAAGGGCCTCCAAATTGCCTCTTTTTCCTGCCAGTATACGTACGGACTGTCTGACGTGCCTACTTGGATGCGGTCACTCATATAATCCTCCACCATTTTTTCAATGGTGACAGAATCATATGCAGTGACAGTAGACGACATGTCAGTAATCGTTGGCAGGTCCTTCAGTCCGGACCAGATGTCAGCACTCGCTCTAGACTGCCCTGCATCACAGCCAGTGGGTGGGCTCGGAATTCTTAGCCTTTTCCTCGCAGCCCCAGTTGCGGGAGAATGTGAAGGAGGAGCTGTTGACAAGTCACGTTCCGCTTGACTTGACAATTTTCTCACCAGCAGGTCTTTGAACCTCTGCAGACTTGTGTCTGCCGGAAAGAGAGATACAATGTAGGTTTTAAATCTAGGATCGAGCACGGTGGCCAAAATGTAGTGCTCTGATTTCAACAGATTGACCACCCGTAAATCCTGGTTAAGCGGATTAAGGGCTCCATCCACAAGTCCCACATGCCTAGCGGAATCGCTCTGTTTTAGCTAATCCTTCAATCTCTCCAGCTTCTTCTGTAAAAGCCTGATGAGGGGAATGACCTGACTCAGGCTGGCAGTGTCTGAACTGACTTTATGTGTGGCAAGTTCGAAGGGTTGCAGAACCTTGCACAACGTTGAAATCATTCTCCACTATGCTTGAGTCAGGTACATTCCCCCTCCTTTGCCTATATCGTAGGTAGCTGTATAGGCTTGAATGGCCTTTTGCTGCTCCTCCATCTTCTGAAGCATATAGAGGGTTGAATTCCACCTCGTTACCACCTCTTGCTTCAGATGATGGCAGGGCAGGTTCAGGAGTGTTTGCTGGTGCTCCAGTCTTCGGCATGCGGTGGCTGAATGCCGAAAGTGGCCCGCAATTTTTTGGGCCACCGACAGCATCTCTTGAATGCCCCTGTCTTTTTTTAAAAAATTCTGCACCACCAAATTCAATGTATGTGCAAAACATGGGACGTGCTGGAATTTGCCCACATGTAATGCACGCACAATATTGGTGGCGTTGTCCGATGTCACAAATCCCCAGGAGAGTCCAATTGGGGTAAGCCATTCTGCGATGATGTTCCTCAGTTTCCGTAAGAGGTTGTCAGCTGTGTGCCTCTTATGGAAAGCGCTGATACAAAGCGTAGCCTGCCTAGGAACAAGTTGGCGTTTGCGAGATGCTGCTACTGGTGCCGCCGCTGCTGTTCTTGCTGCTGGAGGCAATACATCTACCCAGTGGGCTGTCACAGTCATATAGTCCTTAGTCTGCCCTGCTCCACTTTTCCACATGTCGGTGGTTAAGTGGACATTGGGTACAACTGCATTTTTTTAGGACACTGGTGACTCTTTTTCTGAGGTGTTTGTACATTCTCGTTATCGCCTGCCTAGAGAAATGGTACCTAGATGGTATTTGGTACCGGGGACACAGTACCTTAAGCAATTCTCTAGTTTCCTGTGAATTAACGGTGGATACCGGAAACACGTTTAACACCGCCCAGGCTGCCAAGGCCTGAGTTATCCACTTTGCAGCAGGATGACTGCTGTGATATTTCATCTTCCTCGCAAAGGACTGTTGGACAGTCAATTACTTACTGGAAGTAGTACAAGTGGTCTTCCTTCTGGGATGACGATCGACTCCCAGCAGCAACAACAGCAGCGCCTTCAGCAGTAGGCGTTACACTCAAAGATGCATCGGAGGAATCCCAGGCAGGAGAGGACTCGTCAGACTTGACAGTGACATGGCCTGCAGGACTACTGGCTTTCCTGGGTAAGGAGGAAATTGACACTGATGGAGTTGGTGGTGTGGTTTGCAGGAGCTTGGTTACAAGAGGAAGGGATTTAGTTGGCAGTGGACTGCTTCCGCTGTCACCCAAAGTTTTTGAACTTGTCAATGACTTCTGATGAATGCGCTCCAGGTGACGTATAAGGGATGATGTTCCGAGGTGGATAACGTCCTTACCCCTGCTTTTTACAGCTTGACAAAGGCGACACACGGCTTGACACCTGTTGTCCGCATTTCTGTTAAAATAATTCACCGAAGAGGTGATTTTTTTTGTAATTTGACCAGGCATGTCAATGGCCATTTTTGTCCCATGGACAACAGGTGTCTCCCCGGGTGCCTGACTTAAACAAACCACCTCACCATCAGAATCCTCCTTGTCAATTTCCTACTCAGCGCCAGCAACACCCATATCCTCATCCTGGTGTACTTCAACAGTGACATCTTCAATTTGACTATCAGGAACTGGACTGCGGGTGCTCCTTCCAGCACTTGCAGGGGGCGTGCAAATGGTGGAAGGCGCCACCTCTTCCCGTCCAGTGTTGGGAAGGTCAGGCATCGCAACCAACACAATTGGACTCTCCTTGGGGATTTGTGATTTAGAAGAACGCACAGTTCTTTGCTGTGCTTTTGCCAGCTTAACTCTTTTCATTTTTCTAGCGAGAGGATGAGTGCTTCCATCCTCATGTGAAGCTGACCCACTAGTCATGAGGAACATAGGAGAGGGCCTCAGCCGTTCCTTGCCACTCCGTGTCGTAAATGGCATATTGGCAAGTTTACGCTTCTCCTCAGATGATTTTAATTTTGATTTTAGGGCAATTTTACGGAACTTTTGTTTTTTGGATTTTACATGCTCTGTACTATGACATTGGGCATCGGCCTTGGCAGATGACGTTGATGGCATTTCATCGTCTCGGCCATGCCTAGTGGCAGGAACTTCAGCACGAGGTGGAAGTGGATCTTGATCTTTCCCTATTTTACCCTCCACATTTTTGTTCTCCATTTTTTAATGTGTGGAATTAGATGCCAGTAATATATCAATAGCCATGGCCTACTGTACCGTACTGCTATATATTATATACTGGTGGTCAGCAAAATTATGCACTGTCCTCCTACTATATATATACTGCGCAAAACTTAAATGCACCACAGGTATGGATGGATAGTATACTTGACGACACAGAGGTAGGTAGAGCAGTGGACTACTGTACTGTACTACTATATATTATTTACTGGTGGTCAGCAAAATTATGCACTGTCCTCCTACTACATATATACTGCGCAAAACTTAAATGCACCACAGGTTTGGCTGGATAGTATACTTGACGACACAGAGGTAGGTAGAGCAGTGGACTACTGTACCGTACTGCTATATATTATATACTGGAGGTCAGCAAAATTATGCACTGTCCTCCTACTATATATACTGCGCAAAACTTAAATGCACCACAGGTATGGATGGATAGTATACTTGACGACACAGAGGTAGGCAGAGCAGTGGACTACTGTACCGTACTGCTATATATTATATACTGGTGGTCAGCAAAATTATGCACTGTCCTCCTACTATATATATACTGCGCAAAACTTAAATGCACCACAGGTATGGATGGATAGTATACTTGATGACACAGAGGTAGGTAGAGCAGTGGACTACTGTACCGTACTGCTATATATTATATACTGGTGGTCAGCAAAATTATGCACTGTCCTCCTACTATATATATACTGCGCAAAACTTAAATGCACCACAGGTATGGATGGATAGTATACTTGACGACACAGAGGTAGGTAGAGCAGTGGACTACTGTACTGTACTACTATATATTATTTACTGGTGGTCAGCAAAATTATGCACTGTCCTCCTACTACATATATACTGCGCAAAACTTAAATGCACCACAGGTTTGGATGGATAGTATACTTGACGACACAGAGGTAGGTAGAGCAGTGGACTACTGTACCGTACTGCTATATATTATATACTGGAGGTCAGCAAAATTATGCACTGTCCTCCTACTATATATACTGCGCAAAACTTAAATGCACCACAGGTATGGATGGATAGTATACTTGACGACACAGAGGTAGGTAGAGCAGTGTCCTTCTGTATCGTACTGCTATATATTTTATACTGGTGGTCAGCAAAATTATGCACTGTCCTCCTACTATATATATACTGCACAAAACTTAAATGCACCACAGGTATGGATAAATAGTATACTTGACGACACAGAGGTAGGTAGAGCAGTGCACTACTGTACCGTACTACTATATATTATATACTGGTGGTCAGCAAAATTATGCACTGTCCTCCTACTATATATATGCGCCCAAGTTAAATGCACCACAGGTATGGATGGATAGTATACTTGACGACACAGAGGTAGGCAGAGTAGTGGACTACTGTACCGTACTGCTATATATTATATACTGGTGGTCAGCAAAATTATGCACTGTCCTCCTACAATATATACTGCACAAAACTTAAATGCACCACAGGTATGGATGGATAGTATACTTGACGACACAGAGGTAGGTAGAGCAGTGCACTTCTGTACCGTACTGCTATATATTGTATCCTGGTGGTCAGCAAAATTATGCACTGTCCTCCTACTATATAGACTGCGCAAAACTTAAATGCACCACAGGTATGGATGAATAGTATACATGACGACACAGAGGTAGGTAGAGCAGTGGACTACTGTACCGTACTGCTATATATTTTATACTGGTGGTCAGCAAAATTATGCACTGTCCTCCTACTATATATATATATATATATATACTGCACAAAACTTAAATGCACCACAGGTATGGATGGATAGAATACTTGACGACACAGAGGTAGGTAGAGCAGTGGACTACTGTACCGTACTGCTATATATTATATACTGGTGGTCAGCAAAATGATGCACTGTCCTCCTACTATATATTTACTGTGCAAAACTTAAATGCACCACAGGTATGGATGGATAGTATACTTGACAACACAGAGGTAGGTAGAGCAGTTGAAAACTGTACCATACTGCTATATATTATATACTTGTGGTCAGCAAAATTATGCATTGTCTTCCTACTATATATACTGCGCAAAACTTAAATGCACCACAGATATGGATGGATAGTATAATTGACGACACAGAGGTAGGTAGAGCAGTGGACTACTGTACAGTACTGCTATATATTATATACTGGTGGTCAGCAAAATTTTGCACTGTCCTCCTACTATATAAACTGCGCAAACCTTAATTGCACCACAGGTATGGATGGATAGTATATTTGACGACACAGAGGTAGGTAGAGCAGTGGACTACTGTACCGTACTGCTATATATTATATACTGGTGGTCAGCAAAATTATGCACTGTCCTCCTACTATATATATACTGCGCAAAACTTAAATGCACCACAGGTATGGATGGATAGTATACTTGATGACACAGAGGTAGGTAGAGCAGTGGACTACTGTACTGTACTGCTATTTATTATTTACTGGTGGTCAGCAAAATTATGCACTGTCCTCCTACTATATATATACTGCGCAAAACTTAAATGCACCACAGGTATGGATGGATAGTATACTTAACAACACAGAGGTAGGTAGAGCAGTGGACTACTGTACCATACTGCTATATATTATATACTGGTGGTCAGAAAAATTATGCACTGTCCTCCTACTATATATACTACGCAAAACTTAAATGCACCACAGGTATGAATGGATAGTTTACTTGACGACACAGAGGTAGGTAGAGCAGTGGACTACTGTACCGTACTGCTATATATTATATACTGGTGGTCAGCAAAATTATGCACTGTCCTCCTACTATATATACTGCGCAAAACTTAAATGCACCACAGGTATGGATGGATAGTATACTTGACGACACAGAGGTAGGTAGAGCAGTGGACTACTGTACCGTACTGCTATATATTATATACTGGTGGTCAGCAAAATTATGCACTGTCCTCCTACTATATATTAACTGTGCAAAACTTAAATGCACCACAGATATGGATGGATAGTATACTTGACGACACAGAGGTAGGTAGAGCAGTGGACTACTGTACCGTACTGCTATATATTATATACTGGTGGTCAGCAAAATTATGCACTGTCCTCCTACTATATATATACTGTGCAAAACTTAAATGCACCACAGGTATGGATGGATAGTATAATTGATGACACAGAGGTAGGTAGAGCAGTGGACTACTGTATTGTACTGATATAATACTGGTGGTCACTGGTCAGCAAAATTCTGCACTGTCCTCCTACTATATACAACAATGCAGCACAGATATGGAGCATTTTTCAGGCAGAGAATGTAGATATTTTCAGCACACTGAGCACAGATATTAGCAAGCACAATGAGCTCAGTAATTTGCAGCACACTGAACACAGATATTTGCAGCACACTGAACACAACTGATAGAACGCTGCACACATCCTCTCCGTATCATCTCCAATGCACGAGTGAAAATGGTGGCGACGCGCGGCTCCTTATATAGAATACGAATCTTGCGAGAATCCGACAGTGGGATGATAACGTTCAGGTGCGCTCGGGTTAACCGACCAAGGTGGGAGGATCCGAGTCTGCCTCGGAACCGTGTAAAATGGGTGAAGTTCGGGGGGGTTCGAATTCCGAGGAACTGAACCCGCTCATCACTATTAAAAAGGGCAGACTAGAAGGGCAAAGTGGCAGTTATCTACCATCAAATTTAATGTTTCTAAATTGGTGATGTCATTTGATGCAATTTTTACTTACATTAGCCAGAACTTTCTCATACAGTAGGTGCACTTGGAAATAATTATACATTTGGTAAAATCTCTACATTCAGCAAAACATCTCTTTAAATGGAAACTAAGGAATTTGTTGTTTTATTATATACGCATATTTTGTCATAATATTCGTGATTGCTAATGCTGATGTCATAGTATTTATTGTGCAATGTCAGTAATGTGATAAAGGTTATCATTAATTGTTTCATTTGTTGTGTAATTAAAAAAAAACCCAGAGCTTTCTGAAAGTTTTATGTAAGTCGAAGGAATCCATATTGACAACTTAAGGGGGGTACACACGGAGCGATAATCTAAGCAATCTGACTAGATTGCATAGATTTTCAGCAAGATCGCTCCGTGTGTAGCCCTAACAGCGATAGCGATGCGCAGCCCCGCGCATCGCTATCGCTGCTGCTAGATTGGCCTGCATGCAGGCCAATCTAGCGGGTCGCTCACTTCACCCGCTGGGTGAAGTGAGCGGCCCCCCCGTCTCCCCCCGCACGCTCAGCACAGATCGCGCTGTGCTGAGCGCCGGGAGAGATGTGTGCTGAGCGGTTCGCTCAGCACACATCTCTCCAGCATCGGGCCGTGAGTACTGGCCTTTAGAATTGTTTTTATTCCCACCATTGCCCTAACTGTGTAGAGTTTGTATATTTTCCCCATCCTTGCATGGGTTTCTCCAAGGTACACTAATTCCTCCTACAATTCAAAAATATACTGGTAGGATAACTAGCTCCCCCCCATAAAAATCAACCCTAGTTTGTATGTGTGTGCACATGTGGTAGGGAGCATATATTATAAGCTCCATCAGGGCATTTGACTGTTGTAAATGGTCAAATACACTCTGTAAAATGATAGATAGATAGATAGATAGATAGATAGATAGATAGATAGATAGATAGATAGATAGATAGATAGATAGATAGATAGTAATGTAATCAAAATGACCAGATCCCAAGATAATTATATGTGGGCTACATTCTTTAAGTAATTTCTCCAGCTTGCACCCTAAAGTAAAAAAAATGGAATACTTAAGGTAATTGTGAGTTTGAATACAGCAAATGGTGAGTTTGAATATACAAACAGGAACACAAGTATTGTCAATGCCATTAACATTTGATGCAATGTTTGGTCTATTGTAGTATAGAGATTGTAATGCATTTGTTTTGCAGGCAGTATTCAGGAAATTCAGCTGCTGTTTAATCTGTAAACAATTTTCTTTGATGCAGGACAAGATCGCTAAACTGCATGATGAGATATGTAGACTATTTGTCTCCTTAAGGCCATCACCACCTCAGAGAGCCCCCAGAAGATGTTTTGCCTGGACTACTGTGGCCTTTGAAAGGCAGAGATTTCCAAAAGAACTCAGACACATTGCTCAAGCTGCAATGCTTCAAAACTCATATGCTATTGTTGCACATCTAGAATCTACAACAAATATAGGTAATACAGAATAGGAGGATATGGGGACTTCTACTAACTATAGGAACAGGAAAATTACATCTCCAAAAATGACTGCACTTCTCTTGGGAGATTCCATTACTAGAGGACTATGTCTGGGAATTGCTACTAAAATAGAGAAACAAGTAAGGTGCTTATCTGGAGCCACAGCTCCAAGTGATAAAGAGTGAAAGTTAAAAATTGTGATGGCAGCAAGAAAAGATGTGAAGGTGGATGTCATTGTCCACCCAGGGACAAATGATCTGGCCAATGCTGAAGACCTGGTCATAAAGAATGAATTTAGGAAGTTAGGAACTGCTCTAAAGCAGGTGGCAACCATTGTAACTTTTTCAAAAGTATTGCTGGTACACAGATGTGAAGACAGCAATCTTCACATCAGAAACTTCAATGTGTGGCTAAAGAAGTGGTGTAATAAGGAGAGATTTGAATTAATATTCCTTCATCTCACCATCTGGCAAAATAGGGGCTTATACAAAAGTGAAGGCCTGCATCCATTTTCAAGTGGAACCAGAATACTAAGTGAGTAGTTTGGAAGCATCATCAGGAAATATTTAAACAAGCAAAGGAGGCAGTGAACTAAATAGGAATAAAGCAATCTGCTCCCCCAAACCAGAGGTATTGTATCAGCAGGCAAATGGAACAGGAAGCATATACACAACAACAGAAAAGATACAGATCAAAACAAAATAAACATAGGCAGAGAGATGAACATAGCTAGTAATATGAAGAGTACAACAAAACTCTTAGAGCTTTGTGTGCAAATGCTAGAAGCTTAGGAAATAACATCCCAGAACTAACTGCAGTAATGACAAGGGATGACCTGGATATTGTGGCTATTACACAGTCATGTGTAATGTGTCATTATACAATGAAAAACATGATTTGTACATAACTATATTGGGATATACTTTATTTAGGAAGGACAGAATGGGACAGAGGAAGGGAAGCATTTTATGAGAAAAATCGTAATACAAAGTATTGAATAAAAACCTGATGCCCTTTGGGTGACAACAGAAACAGGGGAGAAGTTGATTCATCATATTGAGGTGATCTACAGACTACCAGGTCTCAAAGAGGAACTGGACAGGAACCTATTGCAGGACATCACTAAAATTGGGATTAAAAGAAGACATCATAATCATGAGAGACTTTAATCTATTTAATGTAATATACCTAATGTAAAAGTTCCACTAGGAGTAAGGATATTTTGGAAGCATCCCTCCAGCAATTTGTGCAGCAGCCCACTCACAAAGATGCAATATTAGACTTAATACTTACAAATATTAACATAATATCTGATTAAATGTGGGTGAGAACCTGGGATCCAGTGACTATCATACCGTTAGGGTTTTTGACTAATTCCTCTCAAAAGAGTGGAGGAACTTTAAAGGAGTTCAGAGGAGGTGAGAAAAATGAATAAGTGCAATACTAATGGCAACAGACCTTTGTATCAAGAGGGTAGGAAAAGAACAAGAAAATGGAAGCAAGTGTGGTTTGTGAAAGAAGTAGCAAGTGTTGTGAAAGCAAAAAAAGATGGCCTTTAGGAAATATAAGCATAAGCAGACATAGTATAATGAAGACAAAGAAGTGTATCTTGTTGGACAGAAGGAGGCTAACAGGGAATTCCAATGTGCAAAGGCACAGGCTGAGGAGAAAATTGTCCAGTCAGTGGGTAAAGAAGGCAAAACTTTTTTAGGTATTTAAGTGAAAGTAGAAAAACAAATGGATGAGTAATAAGACTAAGAACAGAGAGGGAGTCTTGATGAGAGACAATGTCATAGCAGATCAGCTTAACAATTATTTTTTATCACTATTCACTAAGAAAGGAGAAAGAGCTACAATTTAGTTGCAGGTATATTTATAAAAATTAGGTAATTTACAAGTACATTTACAAGGAGAAACTCCTAACAGAACTATCAAAACTGAAGCTGGATAAATGAATGGTGCCAGATAAGATGCATGCAAGGATACTAAAAGAGCTTAAAGGGGTGCTGATAACTCATTAGAATAGAATTAATCGAATTATTAAACCAAATTCCAGATCACTGGAAAATAGTAAATATAGTCCTGTTGCACAAAAGTTGAAGCACTGAACAGGCAAGGAACTACCGACCAGTGAGAATTACATCAATATTTGGGTAAATTGATAGAAACACTCTTAAAAGAAGGAGTTTTGGACCATCTTAAATCCAGCAATTTACAGAATCCAAAACAGCATGGATTTACAGGGAAAAGATCATGTCAAACAAATCTTATTGACTTTATTGACTGGGTGACAAAAGTAATAGATCAAGGGGGGCCCTATCTTTGGGCCCTATAGATGAGGGCCCACAGATGTAGCTTATCTAGACTTTAGTAAAGCTTTTCACACTGTCCCACATCACAGACTATTAAATAAACTTGAAAGCTTGAGATTGGATTCTACGATGGTTAAATTAATATTATTTGCAGGATAGAGAACAATGGGGGTCATTCAAAGTTGATCGCAGCAGGAATTTTGTTAGCAATTGGGCAAAACCATGTGCACTGCAGGGGAGGCAGATTTAACATGTGCAGAGAGAGTTAGATTTGGGTGGGGTGTGTTCAATCTGCAATCTAATTTGCAGTGTAAAAATAAAGCAGACAGTATTTACCCTGCACAGAAACAAAATAACCCACCCAAATCTAACTCTTTCTGCACATGTTAAATCTGCCTCCCCTGCAGTGCACATGGTTTTGCCCATCTGCTAAAAAATTTCCTGCTGTGATCAACTTGGAATTACCCCCAAAGTGTTGTATTAAATGGGGTATATTCACAGAAATATGGCCAGTGCAAGGTTTCTCAAAATCCTAGGCAAAGCTTCACTTTGCTGACCCCAACCACTATTAATATCCACTTCCCCAGCCCCACAGTTCCATAGGTACAACCAGCATTTAAGGATTTTCATGACATCCTTGATTTTGTGAAAGGCAGAGTAAGTGATGCCCCTCAGATCCTGGCACTCTAAGCAGCTGCCTGAAGCTGCCTAATGGTAGAGCTGGCCCTGCACAGAAAGTAAAGGTTACTAGTTGAGTACACCATGGATCTGTACTTGGACCAGTGCTTTTTAATATTTTTATTGGTGACATTGCTAATGGTATTGAAGGGAAAGTATGCCTTTTTGCAGATGACACAAAGGTAAGCAACAGGGTAGACACACCAGTAGGGGTAAAACAAGTGATTGATTATCGAGACACACTAGAGCAGCCTTTTTCAGCCAGTGTGCCATGACCAGTTGCAAGGTGTGCCGCGGAGCCAGTGCAGCTTCCTGCACCTTCAGAGTGAACTGTTGGCCCGGGCTCTTCTTGCTCCGGCCATGACCTATGCCTTGAAAACGATGTGATATCATTGGTCACAGCCGCTGCGTCTCACCACCCAGCCAGCCCACCCGCCTGCATACACATCTTCCAGTTCCCACCTGCATACACAGCTTTCCTTGCCCACCCACATCCACACCTGCCCGACCGCCCACTGCTCAGTATTTGCAGAACTCCACTATGAACGGCCCCCGCTACTGAGGGACAGGGAGGAGGACAGCTGATAATATTTGTTATTTTATTTCTCCTGTGGGGAACAATAGGATTTCAATAGGATTTATGTGGGGAGAATAAGAATTTATGGATTAATGGGGGGAACAATGTGAATAATTCATGTGGGGAGCAATAGGATTTATGTGGGGAGAAATGTGATTGATTAATTTATGTGTGGAGCAATAGGATTTATGTGGGGAACAATGAGATTGTTTTTCTGTGTAGGCCAATGTATGTGTGGATTTTTTATTTATTTTTACTGTGAGGGCCAATGTTTGTGTTTTGTTTTTTTTCTGTGGGGAACTGAAGGTGTGCCTTAGCAATTTTAAAATATTGTTTGGTGTGCCGTGAGTAAAAAAAAGTTGAAAAGCACTGTACTAGAGGAATGGTCAAGATCATGACAACAACAGTTTAATACAAAAAAACTGCAAAATCATGCACTTGGGTCTCAAAAATGTATAGAGTTAATATAGAGTAAATATAGTTTTAATGGCACTATATTGGAAACTACTGAGAAGGATACGTTTCTATCTAGGTGTCACTATTTAAGGTGACTTACAGTAAAAGCAATTAAGCAATGTAACAAAGCAATGAGAAAGACAAGTCAGATGCTTGGTTGCATAGGGAGAGGAATCAGCAGCAGAAAGAAAGAATAATAATAATACCACTGTATAGGTCATTGGTACGGCCTCATCTAGAATACTGTGTTCAGTTCTGGAGGCCATATCCAGTAGGATATTAATACACTAGTAAACCGCCCATCAAAATGGTGGAACAACATAACAATAATGTCAGTCCAGGTAACTGTGCATGCCCGAATGAAGCAACACTTGAATTGCTGCATCAGAATGCCATCTAGTGGCCATCGACATGCAAAACACTTGTATTCCCCCCACAGAGGTGACGAGCAATGTTTGCCTTTTATTATATAGGATTAGAGACTGTACAAAGACATGCAACTAAAATGGTTCACGGCCTACATAACAACACTTACCAGGAAACACAAAAATATCTTAATATGTGCAGTTTGGAGCAGAGAAGGGAAAGGGAAGAAACGTTTAATTATATCAATGGAGACATTTTTCAAAGTAAGAGAAGAATTAGAGCATGAGAACATGCACTGAAAGTGAAAGGAGGTACGTTCAGGGGAAATTTCAGGAAAAATTACTTCAGAAAAGGTAGTGGACAAGTCCAATATCATCACATCAGAGGTGGTAGAGTCTAATAAACTAGAGCAAATTAAATATGCTTGGGATAGAAATAATGTTATCTTTACAAAGAACTAGGATCTAATAGGGTTTTGGTAACAATAAGGGGCAGACTGGATTGGACAAGCAGTTATTATTTACCATCAAATTCTATGTTTTTATGTTTCTATGAGGGCCAGGAAAAATAAAGAGTGGAGGTAACTTCAATTTGGAACCATCAATATACAGTAATAGTAGATGTGTAAAAGCTAAATCCAAGACTAGCTGTGTGTGTATCTGTAAAATTATACCAATTGCAGATAAGGAATTTTTATTTATTTATTTATTGGCCTACATACTAAAAATTGGTCCCTATTTTTTAAAAAATCTGTTCTTCCCCACCCATCTTCTCCCCAATTTGGTAAGTAATGTCACATGGTTGTAATCTTAATGAGTCTTAGCAGTAAATATTACAAGTTACGGCTTAAACGTGTTAACATTTCCAGGGAACAAGGATAAGGCTAGATGTATTAAGTAGTCAAAAGAGTGGAGAAATTAGCCAGTGGAGAAGTTGCTCATGGCAACCAATCAGCTGCTCTGAATAAGTTTATAGTATGCAAATTATAAATGTTCCTTCAATGCTGATTGATTGTCATGGCCACTTTCTCCATTGGCTCACTTCTCCACTCTTTTCACTGCTTAGTACATCTCCCCCTTAGGCTATTAGTATCTGGCATGTTTAACTTGTGGAAAATAATATCAATAGTTCTATTGTTTCCATGCAATGTTAAATAGGGGCATAGTTATGAACAACTGCATATAAATTATGGCTGCGGTATGAAAATTTTGTCACATAAGATCAGAGCATAAGGTAAAGCTCTGTCCAGGGCCTGTGCAACCAACTCAGCAAAGGGATGCAAAGCAGGGAGGTGCCAGCTTGAGAGGATCTCTCCCTGCTCTGCAAACCTGCTGTTGTATGCTGCCAGCTGCTGCTGCGCCTGTCAAACTGTATGACAGACAGCGGCAAGGGCAGCTTAAAGCATTCTCCCACCCACCTGTGAAAGTATGTTCAGGGCCTGAAAAGAGGATGGCACTACATGTGAATGAGGGTGGAGCTACACAGGACCATGGCTGCTGTACATTATGTCAGAGGGGAAGATGAGCTGCTACAGATCTGGCAATCCATATATGTTTGGTAAGTGGAGGAAAAGAGAGTGAGTGAGAACGTATGTAGCACTACTACTGTGGGCATTACGTATAAGGGAGCTACTACTGTGTGCATTATGTGTATAAGTGTCAATTTTGTTGGCATTATGTATAAGGGCACCACAACTGTGGGCATTGTGTGTATAAATGGCACTACTATTGAGGGCATTATGTGCATAAATGCCACTTCTGTTGGCATTATGCATAAGGGGCTTTACTACTGTTGGCATTATGTATGTAAGCGGTGCTACTACTGTGGGCATTATGTGTTTAAGTGGCACTGCTACTGTGGGCATTATGTGTATAAGCAGCACTACTACTATGGGCATTATGTACAAGGGGCACTATTACTGTGGACAATATGTGTGTAAGTGGCACTACTGTGAGCTTTATGTATAAGTGGCACTACTACTGTGGGTCTTCAGTGTATAAGTTGCAAGACAGTGTGCATTATGTATAAGTAGCACAACTACTGTGAGATTTATGTGTATAAGTGATGCTACTACTATGAGCATTAAGTATATAAGTGGCATTACTACTATGGGCATTATGTGTATAAGCAGCACTACCATTTGGGGCATTATGTGTATAAGAAGCACCACTATGTGCGATGTAAAGTGAATAAGATTGTGCTACTATGTGGCATAATTTGAAATGGGGGTACTATTGTGTGGCAATGCAGCTTCCTTGTGAGACCACACCCTTTTCTTCAGCGTGCATCAAAGGCCCTTTGTAAAGTATGTTTGGGTGCAAATTTATAGTTTACAGGGGGGCGCCGAACACCCTAACACTGACCCTGTCTTTCCCTGTGAAGAGTTAGAAGCAAAGTAATACAGTAGTTACTGCTATCACTTTTGCTTCCAGGTCTGGACCACACATGCATATTATGTATTTGCAGCCATTGGCCTGTGCATGCATCAGTGGAAACCAATGGAGAGGGATAGGTTTCTATGGGGGCTGCTTTTGTGGTTGGAAAGGGAGTGACTGGACATACAGTATCTGCTACAGTATGGTCCCTCCTTCTTATATCTTAGAGATCCTTAGATTTTTGGGGGATCCCTCCAGAAAACTGATTTCCCACATATGACCTTTAATAAAAATGCCCCATAGTTCGTTCCGGGGATGCAATATGCATGCCAATTATTTAAGGAAGTGCTTTACTCATGGTGTATAGAAAATGAAATGGAAAAATGGTCCCCTATGGACACGCTGGGTCACTCTGGGATAAATTTGTTGGGGGTTCACTCTGAAATGTTTGCATGATATAACATTAAAATGTTATATTTTGCAAAACTTTATTAAAAATATTTGTATAAAGTCCGTAATGGGCTATTTTCTAGTGTAGGTACTAGTGAGTTCCTCTTTATTTTACATTTAAAAGACTAAGAAAAAAGTAAATGATATCATAGTTTCAATTGTGTGAAATTTTGAAAAAAATAAACTGTAGTCTAAAAATCATGGATGAACAATCAATATTAAAATTATACTTTTTGATGGTAAAGCAAATTTAATCTGCAAGGTTTTGAAGCAGTATTATGAGGTAATCTTAAAAATTTACATCTGAAAACTGCTCAGAAACTGAATAGTATTACTTTAATTTGAAAAAAGTTTCACTATAATTATTGACGAGCATGGCATGACCAATTGGTGTAAATCATGGAGAAATATGAAACTATAGTGCAGATTGTAAATTTCTAATTCAGTTTCTGCATGTCAATACTTGTTAAAATGCAGCAGATACATTTACTTAGGATAGCATGAGTCTGAATTGCTATTGATTAGATAAACTATTTGAGTGATACTCTATGACAAAATAATTCACCAATTTAGCCATCTTTTTCAGTTGATGGGTTCAAATTGCAACTGAAATGGCAAGAAAGTTAAATCCCAAAGGTTCCAGCATAACGAAATGTAAAGCAGAAGATACCACTTGGGATTATTCAGCTATAGTAAGTTTTATTTTACAGTCAAATCAAATTAAATTCTTCTTGTCATGTCTGACCTCACTTTATCAAGAGCAATAGATTGTCCTGTGCTGATTTATGAGGAAAATATTTTTAGAATGTAAAAATATTTCTACCATCTCTCTACTTCCTAAATGTAATTTTTGAAGATACAATATATTATTTTTATTATTTCTCTTGTCCTGTGATTGCTGAACTATTATTTTATGTTTAAATTAATATTTTTTATTATTATCATTATTATTATTACTATTATTACTGCTGTTTTTTATGGTGCATATTACATAACATTTCCGGGAAAATATTGAACCAGTCATCAGCCTCTGTTCCAATGAAGCTTAGAGTATAAATTCCTTTTATATATATATATATATATATATATATATATATATATATATATATACTGTACACACACATACACACAAAGGTCCATTTTGTCATAAGTCAGTCAACCTTCCAGTATGTTTTTAGTTGTGGGAGGAAGCATGCTCACAAAATATGATGAACATTAAAACTTCACAACAATGTTTTCCTAGTTGGAATCAAATACAAAGCCCCAGAGCTGTCAGACATCAGTGCTAACATTCAATTTTAATATCATATCTACAGAACTGTCATTTAGTGAAAAATACATTATACAGTAATTCTCTTCATGCTCTTGTAATAAAGTACCTCTATTGTAGGTTATATTATAAACATTCAAAAAACAAAACAACTTGAAATAATTCATGATTTGCTTAATAGTAGTGAAATCATTTATTGGTCTGACCACATCATGTGACCCAGAGCAGTGGAAGAGGATTGTTTCCCAGTGATTTGACATCATTGGCAAGATGGCCATGCCCAGGTTATGGAGCTGTGGGAACCACAAGGAAGACTGCGGACCCATCACCTGTTGAACTCAATGGCACTCAGACTAGCCAGACACAGTGAAACACAAGGTGGATGCACCAGGCACCTGGAGACTTAGTAAGCTGCAGTCCAGTGTGTGACATTTTATTATGAGTCAAGTGTAAATATTATTATATACTGTGTATAGTAATTTATTAAGATACTTTTAACCATACCAACAATAACATTTATTTTAATAAAACTAAGTGGTTATAAAACAGTATATATAATTTGAATTAATCTGTTAAAAAGTTATTCAAATCAACTTAAATCTCCAGGTACTGTAGTGGTAAAATGGACATCTTTTTTGTCACAATTAGAATAAAATATATAAAAGTATTTGAAGCACAGCTTTTATAGTATTTTGTTATATACAACATATAAATAAGAGGCATATATCACTTATATAATTCAGCAATTAGAAATGCTGTCACTTTCCATGATAGATTGTTAAATTAAAATGTGATTAAATTGCACCAGTTTGATGACCTAATATGTTTAGCTGAACCAATATTGAAAATATTTACATAAATCTTTGGTGTGTATTTTAGAATAACAAGAGTGGTATCCAAGCAGCCGCGGTAAAGCGGTATCGTGATAAATTATCACATTTGCAGTAATTTGGCATCCAATTAGCTGCGAAAAGTTATCGGCGATAAATTTCCACAGGATTTCTCGCAAATTTCTCTTTCCCCATTTCTGAGCAGGTGATAAGTAGTGCAAAATCCCTATTTTAAGGTAAAAATGTTGGGATTTGGTTCAGTACCCCTGGGACACACCCACTTATGATTATTAGGCACTTTGACATTTTTATTTTATTTTTAAATGGTCAATAATGACATGTAATTTTTGGGGTCAAAAAATTAAAAGTGATGGAAATTGGGGTACAAGGTATGTGACAGGTATATTGGCGTTCTTTATGAGTGGGACAAGCGTTTTTAGGCTTGTAGATGGAAGTAGTCGGTCCATTTCCACTTTTTCTAAAAAGTCCCCTAAATATATACTTATACCTATTTTTATGTACCCCAGATTTATTGGGTGCAATTATTTTGCAAAAAAAAAATAGTTTTTTATCATTTTGTCACATTTAAAAAAATGCATATAACAGCCATTTGACACAATTTAATTATACCAAATAGTTTTATTATCACCACTAATAAACTTCTATAATGTTTTACTATATTATTTTGGCTTTTTAGGAGGTACACACAGATTTTCCCATTTCTCCTATCATTATCTCTGTTTTGACAGTTAGAATTATCACACAAATCACATATTTTACATTTTGGCATAGAATAGGTGCTGAAAACGTGTGCAGGCTGACATGTGTGATAAATTTTGTTGCAATAGCGGACCGTGTTTTTGCAGCTAATTGGATACCCCTCTTAGCCATTATCTCTTATTTCAAGTGGAAACTCAAAGTTTGAGATGAAAGTACACATCTCTACAATGTTGCTTTTTCTGTCTGCTTGTATGTAAACAGCTACATTTTGTATTATATTTAACTTTTCTTTATCCACATGGAAAAAAACATTAAAAATACTCTAAAAAGTGACCCAGCCATTTGAGTTCAAGCAAACTTGAACTTTCTTGAACCCTCTGACAGGGATGTATCTCGGGGTCCGAGCGCCCCTGGCAAAGTCAGGGGCAAAGCCCCCTCACCCCTTCACACACACATACACATATTTGAAATAAGGGCGGCATGTCAAAAAAGAAATGTGGCCTTGTGGGGAAAGGGCATGGCCACACAATGGTATTTCCAATTCAAATTATGCCACACAGTATCACATTACACCGCACAGTAGTGTCCATTACTCACATTACAACGCATAGAAGTGTCTCTTATTCACGTTATGCCACACAGTAATACCCCTATAGAAAACACCGTCTATAAAAGGCATAGGGGGAATACAAATAGAAAATGGAAATGTGGACCAGTGCTAATAAATATATATTCCTAATTTTATATGAGGAATGCGGTCAAACCACATTTGCCATTAGTATATCTGATCCTGCCCATAGTCACACACAAAACACATACATATGATACAGTACAGTCACACATGCAGTATATACAAATACAGTCACATACATACTGTACATAGGCCCTCATTCCGAGATGTTCGCTCGCTAGCTGCTTTTAGCAGCATTGCACATGCTAGGCCGCCGCCCTCTGGGAGTGTATCTTAGCATAGCAGAATAGCAAACGAAAGAGTAGCAGAATTGCTACTAAATATTTTCTTGCAGTTTCTGAGTAGCTCCAGACCTACTCCTGGATTGCGATCACCTCAGTCCGTTTAGTTCCTGGTTTGACATCACAAACACGCCCTGCGTTCGGTCAGCCACTCCCCCGTTTCTCCAGACACTCCCGCATTTTTCCCTGACACGCCTGCGTTTTTTAGCACACTCCCGGAAAACGCTCTGTTATCACCCAGAAACACCCCTTTCCTGTCAATCATTCACCGATCAGCAGTGCGACTGAAAAGCTTCGCTCGAACACCAGCAAATCTACTAAGTTTTGTGTTAAATAACTTAGCGCATGCGCTCTGCGTACCATGCACATGCGCAGTTAGCAACAAATCGCAGCATAGCGAAAATCTGCAACGAGCGAACAACTCGGAATGACCCCCATAGTTACACACTTATTCACATACATAGTCACACACTAAAACACACATAAATACAGTAGATACTTATACACACACAAACATACATACATACATACATACATACATACATACATAGTCACACACATACTGTACATAAATTCAGTCATAGACACACATACAGACAGACTACATAGTGTCCCCCCCACCCCCCACATTACAGACAGGATACGCTGACTGCATGTACTTTAGTAGCTCATTGTCCTCTCTCCCTCTCCTCCATGCTGCTGGGCTGCCTGGCAATGAGTGTTGTGTAGTCCCACACACGTGCTTCCACTCCGTCCACGGCCCTAGCCCAATGCAGGACAGTGCAGTCCTGTGCCTTGACCCCCTCTCCATAATTCGACTGTACCTGGTACTGTCTGTCACTGCCGGCGCCAGTGTCCAGCAGCACAGCTCAGCACTAGTGATCAATCAGACTCAAAGTAGACTACAGCTCCTAGCAGCCCTTGGTGTGGGGAGCTGATTACAAGTGAGGTGCAGTACGCTGCTGCCGGACACTGGCGCCGGCACCAACAGACAGTCACCAAGTCTAACAGTACCATTTGGTTCTACCCCCTGGCCATGGATGGCACAGCCGGATGGTGCCCCCTCCTTGCCTGGCGCCCCTGGCGAGTGCCATCCTGGCCAAGAGGTAGATACACCCCTGCCCTCTGAACATGTGCAATTTAACTTGGAATTTAGGTTAATGGTGAAATAACCACGGTAATTCACCCCCCATCCCCTCCCCCATTACCCCAGATGCTAGCAATTATGGGGGATTTTCTTTAGGACCTCATGAGGGCCCCCCAAAAAATCATGGTAAGTGACTTACTTTTGCAGCTGTGACTTTGTAAATACATACTGTAGGTATGGGAACTTATCCCAGATCCTATGTATTTTTGTCCAAAAACTGGTAAATTTTTGAACCACAACTACAATGAAAAAGATTTAGGTGAATGAACAAAACATTCTGAACGTTTGAAAATCAACAGCATTATTCTGTTTTTGGGTGGTATCACTGCATATCTGTCCATCATCATCAAGGCTGAACTGCTTGCCATGACTGCATTTACAGTAGCAAAATACATACATTTGTAAATGTTGTCTTTGAGAAGGTTTATTTCAGAGCTTTCTTTCAAAAATTATGTTATAGACATATATATGAAATGTGTATGCCAAATTTAAAAGGATTTCTCACACAAGCAGAAAACTAGGTGATAAAACAATAAATATCCCGTCCACTTACAATAACTCACAATAAATACTTATTATTTTTAATAATAATTGTATTTATTTCTGTTTGCTGAAAAACCAAGAGACAATTTATTTTAAACATTCACAATTAATTAAATTGTCACGTGTTCCTTCTGTGACAACTGTAGATGACTTTATATTCAGTGTCTTCTCCAAGGAGGCTCTGCTCATCAGATTTTTAAAACTGTGCTCAGGTGGCCCCTTAATGCCATGCTGACATTACTTTTTTTTTTTTTAAATGAACTGTTCTATTTCAACACCAGCTTTAGTGCCACAATATTATGGGGGTCAATCTGACCCATTCGCTCGCGGCTTTGTATCGCAGCTGAGTGCATGGGTACCCACTGCGCATGCGCCGGCACCGTAGTGCGCCGATGCATGCCAGACGGCCGAAGGTCGTAGCTGGGCTACGATCGCCTCTGCCTGATTGACAGGCAGAGGTGGTCGCTGGGCGGGAAGGGGCGGAATGTCGGCATTTGACGGCCGTTTCATGGCCAGACCGTGCGGGGGGGGCGGGCCGCAGCGGCCGCGTGACGTCAAATGCTGCGGGCCGGGGAGCAACGAGTGGCTCCCGGCCAGCACGCTAAAGCTGAGCTACTCTGGAAGTACAAAGGTATCGCTGCTGTGCGATGCTTTTGCACTTCTGTGGGGGGGGGCAGGCACTGACATGCGGGGTGGACTAGCCCTGTGCTGGGTGTCCCCCCACAGTGTGAATGATCGTAGCTGTGCTAAATTTACCACAGCTACGATCATCTCAGAATGAGGGCCCATGTCTCCTCGAATTTGTTCTTTGTGATTTCATATGACAGTACAGTGCAAATATATTTTATTGGGTACCTACATCGATCCCTTTCAGTTTGGGTCTGTTTAGAAAATTCATGCTGCAGTGATAATATACTATATTGGGTAACTACACCGATAATATTTACATCAGCAGTTATTGTATACTAGGATGAAACTGTATTACAATTTTCGAAATTGTTGGTAATCTGCTACCTCAGTGTATATTTTAGTGGTGTTTCATTGCATCCTATCTAACAAGGGGGTGGGGTGTTAGGCATTGATTGGAATTATTGGACACACGTGGATAGTATCCATTCTTAAGGAGAGATGCTAGGCCAAGCAGCTGGGCTGATCAGGGCTGTATTATAAGAGTTGTTTAAAAGGGTTATGAAATATTCTGAAAATACTTATTCAGGACAAAAACAGACAGAAATGTCCACTCAACTTTTGCAGAAAAGGAACAGACATTAGACATGCTTTTCAACCTCATGCAAACTCTTCTGTCCTTTTAAATGTATATACATATCTTTCTCTCTGACATCCTCATGCAGTCTAAGAACAGAATGCAACCAATTTTTATATAAGAAAATCAGTTGTTATATCATGATTTGCTAGTCACTGTAAATACCTGGGTTTGCATTGTTGCTCAGTTATGCATAGTTAATGAAGGCATGTCAACCTGGTGTTTGCATACTCATATACAGGGTCATTTCTCACCTATCACCAACTAAACATTTGCCTCACTGGTAGCCTTTATTAATTTGCAAGTATTCCTTTAGATGCAATCTAGGGTCCACTGTGCTGATCAGTTTGTACTCACATACTCAAATTGTTCATAATACTTAGTGTTTGTAAGTCAACAGCAGAACAACACCAGTAAACAGGTATTTCAATGTTTACATTTAAATATTGCAACTTCTTTACACTTCAAGCCTAAAGAACTGTGCTTTTATCTCAAATGAACCATGTACCTCAAATTGATTTTCTTCATTGCACTCCATCGTTTTTTTCTCTAAAACAATAACATCCTTCATTCTTTCTGCAACTCAACCCTGTGTACACATTGCCACCTCAATTATTCACTCCCCTCTTATTACCACTCATGAGATTTTTACTTAACTTTCTACTTTGACAATAACATCCACAACCGATCACCATAAAAAACATTCACAAACCTCCAACTGTATTTATCTCTCTCTCCTACTTCTATTAGCTGGTGGCATTTTACTGAATCCAGTACCTAATCACTTGCCCCACTCACATCCACCTGATTCACAGCAATTTAGAAATTCAGCCAACCTCATATAAACATCACATGTCTCTCTGCACCCTTCAAATCACTAAAATATGCCTTATGGAATGCACACTCTGTAACAAATTAACATCCATACATGACCTCTTCAGAATCAGAATCAGCTTCATTGGCCAGGTATACTTGCATATACTAGGAATTTGTCTTCAGTTTACTATACAACAGCCAAGTAGGTAACAGATAAGCAGGTGCGGGGGGGGGGGGGGAAGTAAAGTCATACAGATAGGTATACCATAGGGACACAAGTGTCAGCCAATGTTCAGTAGTTCAGCAGGTGAACCACTTGGGGAAAGAAAATGTTGAGGCTTCTGGTAGACCCAGCTGGGAAGGCCCAGTAATTCTTGCCTGAAGAAAGCTAGTTAGACATGCTGTAGCCGGGGTGTATCTGGTCCTTTACTATCTTCATTGCCCGCTTTTTAGTTCCTGGACTGAGGGAAGGTCGGCCCGATGATTTTCTCTGCGATTCTGACCACCTTTTGGAGCATGCATCTCTCCCTCATGCTGGTGGAGCTGTACCATACCAGTATCAAGGAGCACAGTACCGACTCCACAATTGCGGAGTAGAAGAAGAGCAGGAGCTTCTGTGGGATGTTGAACTTCCTTAGTTGCCTGAGGAAGAACAACCTCTGCTGCACTTTTCCGACAGTGGCGTCAGCATTGGACACCCTTTAAGGTCCCAGGAGATTGTGGTCCCTAGGAACTTGAAGGAGTCCACTAGCGATACCACTCTGTCAGCAATCATTAGCGGAGGTGCACTAGCTGACTTCTTCCTGAAGTCAGAAAGACAAATAATTCCAGCGCGTCTTGAAACTCCTAAAAATATACAGTTATGGTCGTATATGTTAAAAATAGCAGCTCTTAATTGGACAGTACTGATCTGTCCACCAATACAGCAACAAGAAATGATAATATAATATACTATCAGAGAGCGCATTAATATACAATAAAATAAACACATGCACAAAAAATATATCAATTAATTAAAAAATCCCCCATGCTGCAGCGATTTGGTTTGAAACAAACACTTGTATATCCAAATTAAAAGTTCAAGATGTGAGATATTCTCAATATATGGTCCTGAGAGAAAAGTCCTGTGCAAAAGAACAAAGCTGATATCTAGCATTAATGTCCAGCTGTGAGCATATGTGCATGCTCAGAATGAACTCCAATGAGTTGCCGGCTTTTGACTCCCGTTAATTGCTGCCACAGACAGCCAAATAATTTGAAGTGTTATGACTTTAATGTCCGTAATTTGTGGACTTATAGGTCCATACTCGCTGTGCTAATAGGGCCACTTTGCAGTAATGTCCACTATACTCACGGGCCGTGATCTCTGTGAATATGGGTGCGATCTGACCTGCACATGCTCTCAGGGCAGATGGTGACACTCCGTCAGCACCCGGAGCTTTTCTGGGTTTAGTCCTTTTGAACAGTGCCTCCACCTCTTCTTGGGTGACTTGCAGTGCCTGGAGTTGGCTGTCGGTGTTTGGGGATCATAGAGGTGATTGTTTGAGTTGCAGGGGACTTCTTTTGTGAACCTGCAATAAAAGTGGTTCAGCTCTTCTGATAGGTCTTGGTGCATGGTAGTGTACTTCAATGTTTTCTTGTAGTTGGTTATGGATTGCATTCCTTTCCATACAGATATGGAGTCATTGGTTGATGATCGTTTGTCAGCTTGTCCGAGAACCACTTTTTTGCTAGCCTGATTTCTTTAGTCAGAGAGTTCCTAGTTCAGTTGTATAGTGCTCTGTATAGTGCTCATATAGTGCTCATATCTAACAACTTCAATCTGCTGGATATAACAGAAACATGGCTCACATAATCAGACACGGCCTCCCCTGCAGCACTATCACATGGTGGTCTACACTTCACACACACATCCAGGTCCGGTACTAGTAATGGAGGTGGGGTTGGATTATTACTTTTGCAATCTTTTGCATACACAGTTCTACAACAGGTTCCTTCACTCACATTCACATAATTTGAAGTAAATTCCAACAGGATTTACACTCTTTTCTCTATGCATGTTGCAGCTTTCTATCACCCACCTGGGCAACCCAATTTCTGGAAGATTTTTCTGCCTGGCTCCCTCACTTTCTATCCTCTGACATCTCCACCATCATCATGGGTGATTTGAATACTGCTGTTTATAGCCCAAAATCTTCTGCTCATGCCTCCAAACTACTCTAACCTCCTCTCTCAGCCTCTCCTGATGGACTTACTCCTCTACTCATCAAGAGGGCCACTGCGTTGATCTAGTATTCACCAGACTATGCTCAGTTTCTGAATTCACTAGCACTCCTTTCCCTCTCTCAGATCACAACCTTATCACCTGCATGCTCTTCACCATTACTTCAAACTCAGTCATTGAAGTCCTCCAATTCTCTACAGACCCGCAGAAATATTAACACAATTAATTTTCAAGAACTTTCCACATCTCTGCAACAACTTCTTTCAACTAATTCTGCATTTACTTCTCCTGAGACTGCTGTATCACACCTGAACCAGACTCTAGAAATAGCCCTTGACCAAGTGGCTCCAGCTACCCATCAGACTCCATGTAGGCCTTGATGTCAACTGTGGCACTCTAAATAAACAAGACACCTACATAAACTCTCACAGAATGTTGAATGTCAGTTGCGTAAATATTGTATTCCAAGGGACTTCCTTATTGTAATTCCCTGGACACTGCCAAACAAACATATTGCCAAACTCTCATCTCTACTCAAGCCTCTTACCCCAAATGACTTTTTAATACATTTAAATCACTTCTAAACCTTCCCTCACCCAACCCATCAGCTACTATCAATGTGCAAGATCTTGCTTCCTACTTCAAGGACAAGATTGATAAGATCCAAGATGAAATGGTATTCTCTTTATGTTATGCACACCAGTGCCTGCAGAAAAGTACTGGTGTCAGGACTGTTATGCACTCCAGTGCCTGCAGGAATGTACTGGTGTTTGAACTGTTATGCAAAACAAATGGACTCACAGACAGACTGGGGAATATGACATAACGTACACAGAAGGTGATAGGGTAACAAAATACACACAAAGTGAACAGAGAAGCCCAGAGGCTAAGGAACTGGGTATCTCCCTTGTATTAGAACTGCTCAGATGGGAAAAGCAAGATGTTGTGTTTTAATACGTAGAGAACCCGAAATGCTGTTGCTAAGGGCAACAGCAAAACCCTAAAGGGTTACCAACGGGTGTGGCAGTAAACTCCTTGGTCAGAGATGGAATGATAGACACAAGGAGAGTCTCCACAATCCTAATTCTCACTTGCAGTGCACAGGTTCAGCTTACTGCCACTAAACTGACCCCTGATACCTAGCACAGTGAGACAGGATTAGACAGGCAAGTCTTAGAATACAGCCGCAAACTTGCTAAGTTCACAGAGTAGTAACAGAACCCCAGCAAGCTAAACGACTGACTCCAGTCTTACTGCTAGGTATGGATTGGCAGAGTGTAATACCAAATCCCCAGGCCTATTTGCAGTAAGCAACAAACAAATACAAAGCTACACAGTACTGGCTAACTTTTAGAAACTGACTAACCAACAAAGATTCAGCAGCATCTGCTTACCCTGAAAAGAGGCCTTATAAAGCAGGTGCTGTCCACGCCCCACTCAGACCTCACAGACTGTGAGCACAAAAACCAGCACCGGATCCCCTGTCATGCACAGAGCCTATAACCACTGCACAGCAAAAGACCCGAACCAGAGTATCAGCTGCGCTCAGGTTACTCCGCTAGCACTTGTCTCCCGGTTGCCATGACGACGTGGCAGCACAGGGCAGGAGACCCTAACAGTACCCCCCCTCTGACGAGGGGTCAAAGAACCCCTACCACCGGGTTTATCGGGGAACTGCGAGAAGAAAGAGCGTATCAGTCTGGGGGCATGAAGATCACAACTGCGCACCCACGACCGCTCCTCCGGGCCATACCCCTTCCAGTGCACCAAAAATGACAGCCGACCCCGAACCACCTTGGAGTCAAGAATCCTTTCAACAACAAACTCCCTCTGGCCACGTATCAGAAGAGGGGAAGGTCTTCCACTGGAAGAAGGATTACTAATCGCCCATTTTAAAAGGGAACAATGAAATGTTTTATTGATTCCCAAAGAACGGGGCAGATCTAACTGAAATGCCACCGGTCAAACCACATTTGCCATTAGTATATCTGATCCTGCCCATAGTCACACACAAAACACATACATATGATACAGTACAGTCACACATGCAGTATATACAAATACAGTCACATACATACTGTGCATAGGCCCTCATTCCGAGATGTTCGCTCGCTAGCTGCTTTTAGCAGCTTTGCACATGCTAGGCCGCCGCCCTCTGGGAGTGTATCTTAGCATAGCAGAATAGCAAACGAAAGAGTAGCAGAATTGCTACTAAATATTTTCTTGCAGTTTCTGAGTAGCTCCAGACCTACTCCTGGATTGCGATCACCTCAGTCCGTTTAGTTCCTGGTTTGACATCACAAACACGCCCTGCGTTCGGTCAGCCACTCCCCCGTTTCTCCAGACACTCCCGCATTTTTCCCTGACACGCCTGCGTTTTTTAGCACACTCCCGGAAAACGCTCTGTTATCACCCAGAAACACCCCTTTCCTGTCAATCATTCACCGATCAGCAGTGCGACTGAAAAGCTTCGCTCGAACACCAGCAAATCTACTAAGTTTTGTGTTAAATAACTTAGCGCATGCGCTCTGCGTACCATGCACATGCGCAGTTAGCAACAAATCGCAGCATAGCGAAAATCTGCAACGAGCGAACAACTCGGAATGACCCCCATAGTTACACACTTATTCACATACATAGTCACACACTAAAACACACATAAATACAGTAGATACTTATACACACACAAACATACATACATACATACATACATAGTCACACACATACTGTACATAAATTCAGTCATAGACACACATACAGACAGACTACATAGTGTCCCCCCCACCCCCCACATTACAGACAGGATACGCTGACTGCATGTACTTTAGTAGCTCATTGTCCTCTCTCCCTCTCCTCCATGCTGCTGGGCTGCCTGGCAATGAGTGTTGTGTAGTCCCACACACGTGCTTCCACTCCGTCCACGGCCCTAGCCCAATGCAGGACAGTGCAGTCCTGTGCCTTGACCCCCTCTCCATAATTCGACTGTACCTGGTACTGTCTGTCACTGCCGGCGCCAGTGTCCAGCAGCACAGCTCAGCACTAGTGATCAATCAGACTCAAAGTAGACTACAGCTCCTAGCAGCCCTTGGTGTGGGGAGCTGATTACAAGTGAGGTGCAGTACGCTGCTGCCGGACACTGGCGCCGGCACCAACAGACAGTCACCAAGTCTAACAGTACCATTTGGTTCTACCCCCTGGCCATGGATGGCACAGCCGGATGGTGCCCCCTCCTTGCCTGGCGCCCCTGGCGAGTGCCATCCTGGCCAAGAGGTAGATACACCCCTGCCCTCTGAACATGTGCAATTTAACTTGGAATTTAGGTTAATGGTGAAATAACCACGGTAATTCACCCCCCATCCCCTCCCCCATTACCCCAGATGCTAGCAATTATGGGGGATTTTCTTTAGGACCTCATGAGGGCCCCCCAAAAAATCATGGTAAGTGACTTACTTTTGCAGCTGTGACTTTGTAAATACATACTGTAGGTATGGGAACTTATCCCAGATCCTATGTATTTTTGTCCAAAAACTGGTAAATTTTTGAACCACAACTACAATGAAAAAGATTTAGGTGAATGAACAAAACATTCTGAACGTTTGAAAATCAACAGCATTATTCTGTTTTTGGGTGGTATCACTGCATATCTGTCCATCATCATCAAGGCTGAACTGCTTGCCATGACTGCATTTACAGTAGCAAAATACATACATTTGTAAATGTTGTCTTTGAGAAGGTTTATTTCAGAGCTTTCTTTCAAAAATTATGTTATAGACATATATATGAAATGTGTATGCCAAATTTAAAAGGATTTCTCACACAAGCAGAAAACTAGGTGATAAAACAATAAATATCCCGTCCACTTACAATAACTCACAATAAATACTTATTATTTTTAATAATAATTGTATTTATTTCTGTTTGCTGAAAAACCAAGAGACAATTTATTTTAAACATTCACAATTAATTAAATTGTCACGTGTTCCTTCTGTGACAACTGTAGATGTCTTTATATTCAGTGTCTTCTCCAAGGAGGCTCTGCTCATCAGATTTTTAAAACTGTGCTCAGGTGGCCCCTTAATGCCATGCTGACATTACTTTTTTTTTTTTAAATGAACTGTTCTATTTCAACACCAGCTTTAGTGCCACAATATTATGGGGGTCAATCTGACCCATTCGCTCGCAGCTTTGTATCGCAGCTGAGTGCATGGGTACCCACTGCACATGCGCCGGCACCGTAGTGCGCCGATGCATGCCAGACGGCCGAAGGTCGTAGCTGGGCTACGATCGCCTCTGCCTGATTGACAGGCAGAGGTGGTCGCTGGGCGGGAAGGGGCGGAATGTCGGCATTTGACGGCCGTTTCATGGCCAGACCGTGCGGGGTGGCGGGCCGCAGCGGCCGCGTGACGTCAAATGCTGCGGGCCGGGGAGCAACGAGTGGCTCCCGGCCAGCACGCTAAAGCTGCACTGGTCGGGAGCTACTCTGGAAGTACAAAGGTATCGCTGCTGTGCGATGCTTTTGCACTTCTGTGGGGGGAAGCAGGCACTGACATGCGGGGTGGACTAGCCCTGTGCTGGGTGTCCCCCCACAGTGTGAATGATCGTAGCTGTGCTAAATTTACCACAGCTACGATCATCTCAGAATGAGGGCCCATGTCTCCTCGAATTTGTTCTTTGTGATTTCATATGACAGTACAGTGCAAATATATTTTATTGGGTACCTACATCGATCCCTTTCAGTTTGGGTCTGTTTAGAAAATTCATGCTGCAGTGATAATATACTATATTGGGTAACTACACCGATAATATTTACATCAGCAGTTATTGTATACTAGGATGAAACTGTATTACAATTTTCGAAATTGTTGGTAATCTGCTACCTCAGTGTATATTTTAGTGGTGTTTCATTGCATCCTATCTAACAAGGGGGTGGGGTGTTAGGCATTGATTGGAATTATTGGACACACATGGATAGTATCCATTCTTAAGGAGAGATGCTAGGCCAAGCAGCTGGGCTGATCAGGGCTGTATTATAAGAGTTGTTTAAAAGGGTTATGAAATATTCTGAAAATACTTATTCAGGACAAAAACAGACAGAAATGTCCACTCAACTTTTGCAGAAAAGGAACAGACATTAGACATGCTTTTCAACCTCATGCAAACTCTTCTGTCCTTTTAAATGTATATACATATCTTTCTCTCTGACATCCTCATGCAGTCTAAGAACAGAATGCAACCAATTTTTATATAAGAAAATCAGTTGTTATATCATGATTTGCTAGTCACTGTAAATACCTGGGTTTGCATTGTTGCTCAGTTATGCATAGTTAATGAAGGCATGTCAACCTGGTGTTTGCATACTCATATACAGGGTCATTTCTCACCTATCACCAACTAAACATTTGCCTCACTGGTAGCCTTTATTAATTTGCAAGTATTCCTTTAGATGCAATCTAGGGTCCACTGTGCTGATCAGTTTGTACTCACATACTCAAATTGTTCATAATACTTAGTGTTTGTAAGTCAACAGCAGAACAACACCAGTAAACAGGTATTTCAATGTTTACATTTAAATATTGCAACTTCTTTACACTTCAAGCCTAAAGAACTGTGCTTTTATCTCAAATGAACCATGTACCTCAAATTGATTTTCTTCATTGCACTCCATCGTTTTTTTCTCTAAAACAATAACATCCTTCATTCTTTCTGCAACTCAACCCTGTGTACACATTGCCACCTCAATTATTCACTCCCCTCTTATTACCACTCATGAGATTTTTACTTAACTTTCTACTTTGACAATAACATCCACAACCGATCACCATAAAAAACATTCACAAACCTCCAACTGTATTTATCTCTCTCTCCTACTTCTATTAGCTGGTGGCATTTTACTGAATCCAGTACCTAATCACTTGCCCCACTCACATCCACCTGATTCACAGCAATTTAGAAATTCAGCCAACCTCATATAAACATCACATGTCTCTCTGCACCCTTCAAATCACTAAAATATGCCTTATGGAATGCACACTCTGTAACAAATTAACATCCATACATGACCTCTTCAGAATCAGAATCTGCTTCATTGGCCAGGTATACTTGCATATACTAGGAATTTGTCTTCAGTTTACTATACAACAGCCAAGTAGGTAACAGATAAGCAGGTGGGGGGGGGGGGGCAAGTAAAGTCATACAGATAGGTATACCATAGGGACACAAGTGTCAGCCAATGTTCAGTAGTTCAGCAGGTGAACCACTTGGGGAAAGAAAATGTTGAGGCTTCTGGTAGACCCAGCTGGGAAGGCCCAGTAATTCTTGCCTGAAGAAAGCTAGTTAGACATGCTGTAGCCGGGGTGTATCTGGTCCTTTACTATCTTCATTGCCCGCTTTTTAGTTCCTGGACTGAGGGAAGGTCGGCCCGATGATTTTCTCTGCGATTCTGACCACCTTTTGGAGCATGCATCTCTCCCTCATGCTGGTGGAGCTGTACCATACCAGTATCAAGGAGCACAGTACCGACTCCACAATTGCGGAGTAGAAGAAGAGCAGGAGCTTCTGTGGGATGTTGAACTTCCTTAGTTGCCTGAGGAAGAACAACCTCTGCTGCACTTTTCCGACAGTGGCGTCAGCATTGGACACCCTTTAAGGTCCCAGGAGATTGTGGTCCCTAGGAACTTGAAGGAGTCCACTAGCGATACCACTCTGTCAGCAATCATTAGCGGAGGTGCACTAGCTGACTTCTTCCTGAAGTCAGAAAGACAAATAATTCCAGCGCGTCTTGAAACTCCTAAAAATATACAGTTATGGTCGTATATGTTAAAAATAGCAGCTCTTAATTGGACAGTACTGATCTGTCCACCAATACAGCAACAAGAAATGATAATATAATATACTATCAGAGAGCGCATTAATATACAATAAAATAAACACATGCACAAAAAATATATCAATTAATTAAAAAATCCCCCATGCTGCAGCGATTTGGTTTGAAACAAACACTTGTATATCCAAATTAAAAGTTCAAGATGTGAGATATTCTCAATATATGGTCCTGAGAGAAAAGTCCTGTGCAAAAGAACAAAGCTGATATCTAGCATTAATGTCCAGCTGTGAGCATATGTGCATGCTCAGAATGAACTCCAATGAGTTGCCGGCTTTTGACTCCTGTTAATTGCTGCCACAGACAGCCAAATAATTTGAAGTGTTATGACTTTAATGTCCGTAATTTGTGGACTTATAGGTCCATACTCGCTGTGCTAATAGGGCCACTTTGCAGTAATGTCCACTATACTTACGGGCCGTGATCTCTGTGAATATGGGTGCGATCTGACCTGCACATGCTCTCAGGGCAGATGGTGACACTCCGTCAGCACCCGGAGCTTTTCTGGGTTTAGTCCTTTTGAACAGTGCCTCCACCTCTTCTTGGGTGACTTGCAGTGCCTGGAGTTGGCTGTCGGTGTTTGGGGATCTTAGAGGTGATTGTTTGGGTTGCAGGGGACTTCTTTTGTGAACCTGCAATAAAAGTGGTTCAGCTCTTCTGCTAGGTCTTGGTGCATGGTAGTGTACTTCAATGTTTTCTTGTAGTTGGTTATGGATTGCATTCCTTTCCATACAGATATGGAGTCATTGGTTGATGATCGTTTGTCAGCTTGTCCGAGAACCACTTTTTTGCTAGCCTGATTTCTTTAGTCAGAGAGTTCCTAGTTCAGTTGTATAGTGCTCTGTATAGTGCTCATATAGTGCTCATATCTAACAACTTCAATCTGCTGGATATAACAGAAACATGGCTCACATAATCAGACACGGCCTCCCCTGCAGCACTATCACATGGTGGTCTACACTTCACACACACATCCAGGTCCGGTACTAGTAATGGAGGTGGGGTTGGATTATTACTTTTGCAATCTTTTGCATACACAGTTCTACAACAGGTTCCTTCACTCACATTCACATAATTTGAAGTAAATTCCAACAGGATTTACACTCTTTTCTCTATGCATGTTGCAGCTATCTATCACCCACCTGGGCAACCCAATTTCTGGAAGATTTTTCTGCCTGGCTCCCTCACTTTCTATCCTCTGACATCTCCACCATCATCATGGGTGATTTGAATACTGCTGTTTATAGCCCAAAATCTTCTGCTCATGCCTCCAAACTACTCTAACCTCCTCTCTCAGCCTCTCCTGATGGACTTACTCCTCTACTCATCAAGAGGGCCACTGCGTTGATCTAGTATTCACCAGACTATGCTCAGTTTCTGAATTCACTAGCACTCCTTTCCCTCTCTCAGATCACAACCTTATCACCTGCATGCTCTTCACCATTACTTCAAACTCAGTCATTGAAGTCCTCCAATTCTCTACAGACCCGCAGAAATATTAACACAATTAATTTTCAAGAACTTTCCACATCTCTGCAACAACTTCTTTCAACTAATTCTGCATTTACTTCTCCTGAGACTGCTGTATCACACCTGAACCAGACTCTAGAAATAGCCCTTGACCAAGTGGCTCCAGCTACCCATCAGACTCCATGTAGGCCTTGATGTCAACTGTGGCACTCTAAATAAACAAGACACCTACATAAACTCTCACAGAATGTTGAATGTCAGTTGCGTAAATATTGTATTCCAAGGGACTTCCTTATTGTAATTCCCTGGACACTGCCAAACAAACATATTGCCAAACTCTCATCTCTACTCAAGCCTCTTACCCCAAATGACTTTTTAATACATTTAAATCACTTCTAAACCTTCCCTCACCCAACCCATCAGCTACTATCAATGTGCAAGATCTTGCTTCCTACTTCAAGGACAAGATTGATAAGATCCAAGATGAAATGGTATTCTCTTTATGTTATGCACACCAGTGCCTGCAGGAAAGTACTGGTGTCAGGACTGTTATGCACTCCAGTGCCTGCAGGAATGTACTGGTGTTTGAACTGTTATGCAAAACAAATGGACTCACAGACAGACTGGGGAATATGACATAACGTACACAGAAGGTGATAGGGTAACAAAATACACACAAAGTGAACAGAGAAGCCCAGAGGCTAAGGAACTGGGTATCTCCCTTGTATTAGAACTGCTCAGATGGGAAAAGCAAGATGTTGTGTTTTAATACGTAGAGAACCCGAAATGCTGTTGCTAAGGGCAACAGCAAAACCCTAAAGGGTTACCAACGGGTGTGGCAGTAAACTCCTTGGTCAGAGATGGAATGATAGACACAAGGAGAGTCTCCACAATCCTAATTCTCACTTGCAGTGCACAGGTTCAGCTTACTGCCACTAAACTGACCCCTGACACCTAGCACAGTGAGACAGGATTAGACAGGCAAGTCTTAGAATACAGCCGCAAACTTGCTAAGTTCACAGAGTAGTAACAGAACCCCAGCAAGCTAAACGACTGACTCCAGTCTTACTGCTAGGTATGGATTGGCAGAGTGTAATACCAAATCCCCAGGCCTATTTGCAGTAAGCAACAAACAAATACAAAGCTACACAGTACTGGCTAACTTTTAGAAACTGACTAACCAACAAAGATTCAGCAGCATCTGCTTACCCTGAAAAGAGGCCTTATAAAGCAGGTGCTGTCCACGCCCCACTCAGACCTCACAGACTGTGAGCACAAAAACCAGCACCGGATCCCCTGTCATGCACAGAGCCTATAACCACTGCACAGCAAAAGACCCGAACCAGAGTATCAGCTGCGCTCAGGTTACTCCGCTAGCACTTGTCTCCCGGTTGCCATGACGACGTGGCAGCACAGGGCAGGAGACCCTAACAGTACCCCCCCTCTGACGAGGGGTCAAAGAACCCCTACCACCGGGTTTATCGGGGAACTGCGAGAAGAAAGAGCGTATCAGTCTGGGGGCATGAAGATCACAACTGCGTACCCACGACCGCTCCTCCGGGCCATACCCCTTCCAGTGCACCAAAAATGACAGCCGACCCCGAACCACCTTGGAGTCAAGAATCCTTTCAATAACAAACTCCCTCTGGCCACGTATCAGAAGAGGGGAAGGTCTTCCACTGGAAGAAGGATTACTAATCGCCCGTTTTAAAAGGGAACAATGAAATGTTTTATTGATACCCAAAGAACGGGGCAGATCTAACTGAAATGCCACCGGATTGATAACCCTGGTGATCTTATAAGGGCCGATGAACCGGGGGCCTAACTTATGAGATGGCTGTCTCAACTTCAAATTCTTGGTAGACAACCAGACGAAGTCTCCTAATTTGAAGCTGCAGGGTCTTTTCCGCTTATCAAAAACCCTTTTGGTCACTAATGACACAGACACAAGGGCTTTCTTCACTTTCCGCCAAATACCTCTAAGGACCGAAACCACAGAGGAACCACCAGGCGTGGAGTCCAGGGGGTCAAAAGAATTGGCCTTAGGATGATGCCCATACACACAAAGGAAGGGAGAGATCCCTGTAGCAGAGTGAGCCGCGTTGTTATAGGCAAACTCCGCCATGGACAGATAAGCAACCCAGTCAGTCTGACACTTGGAGACATAACACCTGAGGAACTGCTCCAAGGACTGGTTCACCCTTTCAGTCTGCCCATTAGACTGCGGATGGTAGCCCGACGACAAGCTGACAGAAATCTGGAGATCGGAACAAAATGCCCTCCAGAATTTGGCCACAAACTGGGATCCGCGGTCAGAGACCACATCAAGTGGCAACCCGTGGAGACGCACAACATGCAGCATAAATAATTCAGACAGGCGTCTGGCCGATGGCAGCCCAACCAGTGGAACGAAGTGCGCCATCTTCAAAAACCTGTCAACGACAACCCAGATGGCTGTCATCCCCGAGGATTTGGGCAAGTCCACCACAAAATCCATTGAAATGTGGGTCCATGGCTTAGATGGGATAGAGAGTGGATGTAATGGGCCAACAGGAACCCCTCTAGGAGTCTTATTTCGGGCACAGATGTCACATGCTCGAACCCACTGATCCACATCCTTAGCCACCGAGGGCCACCACACCGCCCTAGATAGCAACTCCCGAGTTCTGGCAATACCCGGGTGACCTGCAGACTTCTTGGCATGGAATTCCAGGAACACTCGCTGTCTTAACCTAGGAGGCACAAACAAAAGACCTACCGGAAGGTCTGGAGGAGCCTGCTCCTGTGCTCTAAGGACTAATGATAAGAGGTCCTAGGTAATGCCCACTTTAATACATGATGGGGAAACAATGGGCAACGGCTCCTCGGTGGTCTCCTGGATTGGAGCAAAACTCCGCGAGAGCGCATCAGCCTTGATGTTTTTTGACCCAGGGCGATATGTTATCAAAAAATTAAAGCGAGCAAAAAACAAAGCCCATCGTGCCTGCCTGGCATTGAGACGCTTCGCTGACTCTAAATATGCCAGATTCTTATGGTCAGTGAGAATTGAGACCACAAACTTAGCCCCCTCAAGCCAATGTCTCCACTCCTCGAGTGCATCCTTAATAGCCAACAATTCCCGGTTACCCACGTCATAATTCATCTCGGCAGGCGAAAATTTACGGGAAAAGTAAGCACAGGGATGAAGGCGATTATCAGACACTCCCATCTGAGAAAGCACTGCCTCAGAGGCATCCACCTCCACCACAAAAGGACGCTCTGGATCTGGGTGTCGCAGCACCTTGGCCGAAACAAATGCCCTTTTGAGACGGGCAAAAGCCGCTTTAGCCTCACAAGACCAGTGAGCAACATCCGCCCCTTTCTTAGTGAGTGCCACCAAGGGCGCCACTATAGACGAAAATCCAGCGATAAATCGTCTATAAAAATTTGCAAAGCCCAGGAAACGCTGAAGCGCCTTCAAACTAGTGGGCTGCACCCAATCCAGGACTGCCTGTACCTTGGAACCCTCCATTTGGAAACCTTCTGGGGAGATAATATATCCTAGAAATGCGATTTGCTGAACTTCAAATTCGCACTTCTCCAGCTTCGCCCCAAGCCGGTGGTCTCTGAGTTTCTGGAGGACTAAGCGTACATGCTTCCGATGTTCCTCCAGGGAATGGGAGAAGATTAGGATGTCATCTAAGTATACAACTAAGAATCTATCCAAATATTCCCTGAGCACATCATTCATGAAATCCTGGAAGACTGCCGGGGCATTACAGAGCCCAAAAGGCATCACCAAATATTCATAATGCCCTGAGTGGGTATTAAAGGCAGTCTTCCATTCATCCCCCTCTCTTATTCGGATTAGATTGTACGCACCGCGTAGGTCAATCTTAGAAAAAATGGTGGCAGTACGAAGCTGGTCAAACAAGACCGAAATGAGAGGCAGTGGGTATGAGTTTTTAATCGTGATACGGTTCAATTCCCTGAAGTCGATGCAGGGTCGCAACGAACCGTCCTTTTTACCCACGAAGAAGTACCCCGACCCAACTGGAGACTGTGAAGGTCTGATAAATCCCTTAGCCAAGTTCTCCTGAATGTACTCTGCCATAGCCTGAGTCTCAGGACGTGACAGGGAGTACAACCTGCTCTTGGGAAGCTTAGCATTTGGCAACAAATCAATGGCACAGTCATAGGGGCGATGGGGAGGTAGTACCTCTGCAACTTTTTTGGAGAACACGTCTGCAAAATCTGCATAACACCCTGGCAATCCTGGCAAACTTAGCTGCGAGAGCCTGACTGGAAGGCTCAAGCAACTCCTGAAGCAATCAGTACCCCAACTAAGAATCTCCCCAGAGACCCAGTCAAATTGAGGATTGTGGGCCCTTAACCAGGGTTACCCCAACACCAATGGGGCAAAAGTACAGACAGTCACATAAAAGGACAATTTTTCAGAGTGTGTGGCTCCAAAAAACAAAGAAATCTGGCTAGTGCAAGAGGTAATTTTACCTTGGGATAATGGTTCCCCGTTTAACCCACAAATCTCAATTTCCGATGCCAAGGGTACTAAGGGAACAGAGTGTTTCAGGGCGAATTGGCGGTCCATAAAAACCCCGTCGGCCCCACTGTCCACAAAGGCCTCAGTCTTGACAGTTTGACCGAGGATCTTCAAGGTCACCGGAATGATAAAAGTCTTCTTGGGAAATTCTGACTTCTGGCCTGACAGGATATTTCCCATCACCCTCAGGCCCTGAAGTTTTCCGGCTTTTCTGGGCATGATACTACCACATGACCTTTATTCCCACAGTACAAACACAACCCCTGCTGTCTCCTCTGCGTCTTCTCACGCGAGGAGAGGCGGGTAGCCCCAATCTGCATAGGCTCCTCGGAAAATTCCTCAGAGTCTGAGGTTCCCTTGGGAAGGAAGGAAATCTCAGTCTCCCTTTCAAGCCTACGCTCTCTCAGCCGTCTATCCACCCGGATGGATAACTGCATGAGCTGATCCAAGCTATCAGGCAAGGGATATTGTACCAGTTGGTCCTTTATCTGGTTAGAAAGACCTCTTCGGTACTGGTGTCTCAGGGCTGGGTCATTCCACTGGGTATCATGGGCCAACCTCCGAAACTCCGTACAGTAAACCTCAACTGGCCTTCGCCCTTGCTTAAGGATCGAAATCTGAGCCTCGGCTGAGGCCGTCTTGTCAGGGTCATCATACAACATGCCCAGTGCCGTAAAAAAAGCATCAACACTTTTAAGCGACGGACAGTCAGGCTGCAACCCATATGCCCAGAACTGTGGGTCTCCTTGTAGCAAGGAAATCACTATGCCCACCCGCTGAATCTCCGACCCAGACGACTGAGGCCTAAGCCGGAAGTATAGCTTGCAGCTCTCCTTGAAACAAAAGAACTGCGAGCGATCTCCAGAAAAACGATCCGGGAGATTTACTTTCGGCTCCTTAACCCCTGCAGGTGCTGCTGCTGCGGGAGCTCCGCCAGCAGCCTGGGAGGTGTGCATTTTAATGGACAAATCATTAAATTGTCGAGTCAGGACCTGCACCTGATCGACCACCTGTTGCAACGTATTTTGAGGGGTATGCTCCATATTCCCACAAAATTTCAACAGGAGTATTAGGCTGCTGAATATGTTACTCCGCTAGCACTTGTCTCCCGGTTGCCATGACGACGTGGCAGCACAGGGCTGGAGACCCTAACACTTTATCAGCCAGGGACCTGCTCAATTCTCCACATGAACCCTCTGGCATTCTTTCTTCATTTGATCCCACAAATGAAGATGAAGTGTCAACACTCTTCTCATCCTGCTACTCTACTACCTCTCCTCTTGAGCCTATACCCTCACAAGTAAGTACATTTCTGTCTCTTGTGCTCATCCCAACCTTAAATAACAGCTGTAATCTCTCTCTTTACTAGTATTTTTCCTTCACTTTTCAAGAATGCTGTGATTACTCCCATTCTGAAAAAAACAAAATTCTGACCCTAACTCTCTCTCAAACGAGCATCCCATCTCTCATCTGCCATGCCTCTCCAAGCTACTTGAGAGACTTCCTTACAATCACCTCACACACTTTCTTAATTCACACAACTTATTGGAACCACATCAGTCAGGGTTTCATTCCCAACACTCCACAGAGACAGCACTGACTAGAGTAGTGATCAATCTAGTCACTGTGAAGTCCAAAGGCCATTACTCATTTCTTATTCTTCTAGATCTCTCTGTTGCTTTTGACACCATTGATCATTCTCTTCTCATACAAACTCTAGAGTCCCTAGGACTTCAAGAAACAGCCCCCTATTGGTTCCTACCTTACCTATCTAATTGTTTTTTCAGTGTTTGTTTCTCTAAATCCATCCCCTCTTTGATACTGCTTTCAGTTGGAATACCACAAGGCTTGGTCTTAGGTGCTTTGCTTTTCTCAATTTAAATCTCACCTCATGGTAAACTAATCAACTCTTTTGGATTTCAGTACCATTTGTACAGAGATGATACTCAAATCTATATATCCTCCCAAGATTTTTCTCCACCTGTAATGATCCGAGTCACTGAATGCCTTTCTGCAATTTCATCTTGGATGTCATCTCACCACCTCAAACTTAATATTTCCAAAACAGAGTTGATTATATTTCCACCATCCAATAGTAGTTGCCAACCTCATATCTCTGTCACTTTTGAGAACTCAACAATCAATCCTACCTCACAAAATCGCTGCCTAGGTTTTATACTTGACTCAGAACTGTCCTTTGTTCCCCACATTCAATCTGCCTCAAAATCATGTTACATGTATCTAAAAAACATATCCAAAATATGACCATACCTTAAACAAGACACTGCTAAAATTTGAATCCATGCTCTCATTATCTCACGCATTGATTATTGCAATAGTCTTCTTACTGGTCTTACCAAAAAGAGACTCTCACCACTACAGTCTATTTTGAATACAGCTGCAAGGCTTATCTTTTTTGCTAGACGTTCATCAGTTGCAGATCAACTCTGTCAGTCCCTCCATTGGTTACCTGTATTCTACCATATTCAATTTAAAATATTTTTATTCACACACAAGGACATTAACCAAACTACACCAATGTACATCTGTTTGCTTATCTCAAAATATCAACCAACCCAACCTCTCCGCTCTTCACAAGATCTATGTCTCTCATCTACACTCATTACTCGCTCCCATGCATGATCGCAGGACTTTCTTTGGGCTTCACCAACTCTGTGAATGCCCTACCATGCACAATAAGACTCTCCCCTAGTCTCCAAACCTTCAAGCGTTCGTTGAAAACTCACCTCTTCAGGCAAGCTTATCAAATTCCAGAACCACTCACTCAACCTTCATAAACTTTCCTATGCAATTATATCCCCACTGTACAGTCCACACATATCTTCCACTTATTTTCTCTTTCTTCACTTTCCCTTCCTTCTGACCCTGGTTCATCATCGCTGTGATGTGATACCATGCAGCCCACCTAGAACCTTTGCAATCCAGTGGACAGCTATGCAATAGATAGCACCTATCTTTGTGTATCAATGCTTATTTCCATATAGATTGTAACCTTGCGAGCAGGGCCTTCATATCTCTTTGACTGTTTGTTATTATCCAGTTTGTTTTATCATTGTGTCCAACTGTAAAGCGCAACAGAATTTGCTGAGCTATATAAGAAACTGTTAATAAATAAATAAATAAATAAATAAATAAATGAAACATCCCTTTAGCTTGTCTCTTGTTAGTAATGAGCGGGTTTGGTTCCTCAGAAACCGAACCCCCCCGAACTTCACCCATTTTACACGGGTCCGAGGCATACTCGGATTCTCCCATATGGCTCGGTTAACGCGAGCGCGCCCGAACGTCATCATCCCGCTGTCGGATTCTCGCGAGATTCGGATTTTATATAAGCAGCCGCGCGTCGCCGCCATTTTCACTCGTGCATTGGAAATGTTAGGGAGAGGACGTGGCTGGCGTCCTCTCCGTTTATTCATTGTTGAGTTGATGCAAATATTTGTGCTTGCTTATATCATTGTGGGGACTGGGGAGCAGCTTTATATTAATATAGGAGGAGTACAGTGCAGAGTTTTGCTGATCAGTGACCACCAGTTTTATCCGTTCTCTGCCTGAAAAAAACGCTCCTTATCTGTGCTCAGTGTGCTGCATATATCTGTGCTCACACTGCTTAATTATGGGGACTGGGGAGCAGCTGCATTATATAGGAGGAGTACAGTGCAGAGTTTTGCTGACAGTGACCACCAGTATACGTTGTCTGCCTGAAAAACACTCCATCTCTGTGCTCAGTGTGCTGCATATATCTGTGCTCACACTGCTTTATTGTGGGGACTGGGGACCACCAGTATAATATTATATAGGAGGAGTACAGTGCAGAGTTTTGCTAACCAGTGACCACCAGTATACGTTGTCTGCCTGAAAAACACTCCATATCTGTGCTGCATTGTGTAGTATATAGTAGGAGTACAGTGCATAATTTTGCTGACCACCAGTATATAATATATAGGAGTACGGTACAGAAGGCCACTGCTGTACCTACCTCTGTGTCGTCAAGTATACTATCCATCCATACCTGTGGTGCATTTCAGTTTTGCACAGTTTGCTGACCACAAGTATATAATATATAGCATTATGGACGGTACAATAGGCCACTGCTGTACCTACCTCTGTGTCGTCAAGTATACTATCCATCTACATTCTATACCTGTGGTGCATTTCAGTTGTGCAGTTTGCTGACACAGTGACCACCAGTATATATAGCAGTACGGTACGGAAGGCCACTGCTGTACCTACCTCTGTGTCATCAAGTATACTATCCATCTACATTCTATACCTGTGGTGCATTTCAGTTGTGCAGTTTGCTGACACAGTGATCAAGCTTATCTTGCGAAACGTACGTCAGGTATAGCGATCACGTGCTGCGCACACGTGACCGCGCTAGCCGGAGCGCTTAGACTGTCACCAAGCAACGGCCCCAGCCATCGCTCTCTCCCAGAGAGACCACGGACATACGCCGCTGCAGCTTCTGAAGTGTCCCCACGGCAACGGCCTCAAACTACCGCTCTCCTGGAGCGTCAACACGGACACACGCTGCTGCAGTCTCCGGAGCTTCTACACGGCCACGAGTGGAACGGCATTACATATATCAGTACTGGTATCGTATACACCTCACACAAATGAGAAATCCATTCACTTTATAATACCATTTTGCAAGGCTTTAAACTGTCTGACATACTAGTTATTTGCGGTTATCCTTTTCTTGCATAATTCCTTTGATCACTCTCTGCAGGTTTATTTATAAACTGCTGTGATACATATCCTTTCCCTTTTTTCCTTCCCTTCCCCCTCCCCCCCCCCCTCCCACCTTTTCCCCTTCCCTCAGTGACCCAGAGGGGCCCATCATCAAAAGCCAGTATCTGATTGATATAAGTCCGTTTTCCTGTTATTACGCCATTCGGGCCTTTCATAAAGAGCTGGTATCCGGCTGATTTATGTCCGTCTGTTTGTTACTATGCCATAGATACATGCTGTCCTTTTCAGCATAAATTAAATCAATTATTTAAGTAAATTGGTACGGCCGTACTGATGATCCGTCCTAAGCTCAGATATAAGGATAATTAATTAGTATCCATATGTGGCATGTATGAATTTTCCCACATATATTATCCTCAATAATTTATCCACATGTCTTCTGTGACTGCCACGTCACATGCTGTATAATTAAGGAATTGTGTTCATAATTATCTTTTTAGTGACCACTGTGTCATATGCTAACTAATTAGCAGGAGATTGTTTGATCACATGCATTTAATTTCTTTTTGTGGCTGCTGTGTCACGTACCTGTTTATCAACTGATTATAGGTCAATTAAAAAAATTCAGTCACATAGTCAAGGGAGCGTATGTATAATTATCTCTTTTTGACCATTGTGTCATATGCTGATTAATTAGCTGGTGATTGATTAGGATAATTACATACGTCTACTTTCTCTTCCTTTTTTTGTGGCTGCTTCATTACATCTGCTGAATATTTATAACTATATGTGTGCTTATTTCTCTCATTTTTGAGACCGCCGTGTCACATATTATCATAAGATGTGGTATATTTGAATTTTTTCCACATACCTGATTAATTATGCAGATATAATTAACCTTTGTGACTGTTGTGTCATATGTTGATAAATCAGCTGACTGCATGTAATCTCCTTTATTTGTAACTTACCTGTTACGAATTACGTATACTCCCCATTCCTAATATACAGCAATCATTTGGCATATAATTGGAGTGACCAAGGAGAAAAGTCCAATATTTGCGGTCACACTTCACTGGAGATGCCCAATCTCTTCCGAACTTGGAAGCTAAGCAGTGAAAGGCCGGGTTAGTACAAGGAAGGGAGACCTCCTTTGAACACCCTGGTACTGCAATAAATTGGCTATCGGACACATTGGCACTCAACCTTATGTCATTCAATACTGGGATTCGCATGACCAATGATTTTATTTCTCTGCATTTATAAAATCCGTAATGGATATTAGCAGTATGAATGATGGTCATATATTCCACAAAATATATTATGCAGATTCTTTTTGACAAAAGCGTCACAGAATTCTACTCCTGGCAATTTGTATATCGTGAATTTGGAGATCACGAATAATTCGATTCATTAATATTTTCGCTAAGTTTTGTTTTTCACATATAGCCACTCCTAGAATTTGACTTTTACAGATTAAATTGTTTTTTGACGATTTACCTATTATACTAATAACCTCTGAATTAAGAGTGCTCCCAAAAAAGAGTCCTTTCTTTCAAATCTCTCTTTTTGGTTTTTTGGTACTTGTTACTCCCTGGCTCTAGGGAGCACCACTGAAAGCAACATTATATGATACTGGGTTAACCCCTACAACATCTATAGTTGCCATATACAGAAGAAATTCTATTTAAATTCAGTTCTTTCAGAGGCCACTATTTGTTTATAAAATCTTGTTTGGACTGGTGCGGTTCCCTCCTAAACCCTATTTCCTACCTCTGTGTCGTCAAGTATACTATCCATCCATACCTGTGGTGCATTTCAGTTTTGCACAGTTTGCTGACCACAAGTATATAATATATAGCATTATGGACGGTACAATAGGCCACTGCTGTACCTACCTCTGTGTCGTCAAGTATACTATCCATCTACATTCTATACCTGTGGTGCATTTCAGTTGTGCAGTTTGCTGACACAGTGACCACCAGTATATATAGCAGTACGGTACGGAAGGCCACTGCTGTACCTACCTCTGTGTCATCAAGTATACTATCCATCTACATTCTATACCTGTGGTGCATTTCAGTTGTGCAGTTTGCTGACACAGTGACCACCAGTATATATAGCAGTACAGTACAGAAGGCCACTGCTGTACCTACCTTTGTGTCGTCAAGTATACTATCCATCTACATTCTATACCTGTGGTGCATTTCAGTTGTGCGCAGTATATATAGTAGTAGGCCATTGCTATTGATACTGGCATATAATACCACACATTAAAAAATGGAGAACAAAAATGTGGAGGGTAAAATAGGGAAAGATCAAGAACCACTTCCACCTCGTGCTGAAGCTGCTGCCAGTAGTCATGGCCGAGACGATGAAATGCCATCAACGTCGTCTGCCAAGGCCGATGCCCAATGTCATAGTAGAGAGCATGTAAAATCCAAAAAACAAAAGGTCAGTAAAATGACCCAAAATTCAAAATTAAAAGCGTCTGAGGAGAAGCGTAAACTTGCCAATATGCCATTTACGACACGGAGTGGCAAGGAACGGCAGAGGCCCTGGCCTATGTTCATGGCTAGTGGTTCAGCTTCACATGAGGATGGAAGCACTCATCCTCTCGCTAGAAAACTGCAGTGCCACTCCTAGATGGGCCAGGTGTTTGTGTCAGCCACTTGTTTCGCTTAGCTTAGTCACACAGCGACCATGGTGCGCCTCTTTTTTTCTTTGCATCATGTGCTGTTTGGGGACAATATTTTTGAAGTGCCATCCTGTCTGACACTGCAGTGCCACTCCTAGATGGGCCAGGTGTTTGTGTCGGCCACTTGGGTCGCTTAGCTTAGTCACACAGCTACCTCATTGCGCCTCTTTTTTTCTTTGCATCATGTGCTGTTTGGGGACTATTTTTTTGAAGTGCCATCCTGCCTGACACTGCAGTGCCACTCCTAGATGGGCCAGGTGTTTGTGTCGGCCACTTGTGTCGCTTAGCTTAGTCACACAGCGACCTTGGTGTGCCTCTTTTTTTCTTTGCATCATGTGCTATTTGGGGACTATTTTTTGGAAGTGCCATCCTGTCTGACACTGCAGTGCCACTCCTAGATGGGCCAGGTGTTTGTGTCGGCCACTTGTGTCGCTTAGCTTAGTCACACAGCTACCTCATTGCGCCTCTTTTTTTCTTTGCATCATGTGCTGTTTGGGGACTATTTTTTTGAAGTGCCATCCTGCCTGACACTGCAGTGCCACTCCTAGATGGGCCAGGTGTTTGTGTCGGCCACTTGTGTCGCTTAGCTTAGTCACACAGCGACCTTGGTGTGCCTCTTTTTTTATTTGCATCATGTGCTGTTTGGGGACTATTTTTTGGAAGTGCCATCCTGTCTGACACTGCAGTGCCACTCCTAGATGGGCCAGGTGTTTGTGTTGGCCACTTGTGTCGCTTAGCTTAGTCACACAGCGACCTTGGTGCGCCTCTTTTTTTCTTTGCATCATGTGCTGTTTGGGGACAATTTTTTTGAATTCCATCCTGCCTGACACTGCAGTGCCACTCTTAGATGTTCCAGGTGTTTGTGTCGGCCACTTGTGTCGCTTAGCTTAGCCATCCAGCGACCTCGGTGCAAATTTTAGGACTAAAAATAATATTGTGAGGTGTGAGGTGTTCAGAATAGAATGGAAATGAGTGGAAATTATGGTTATTGAGGTTAATAATACTATGGGATCAAAATGACCCCCAAATTCTATGATTTAAGCTGTTTTTTAGGGTTTTTTGAAAAAAACACCCGAATCCAAAACACACCCGAATCCGACAAAAAATTTTAAGGGAGGTTTTGCCAAAACGCGTCCGAATCCAAAACACGGCCGCGGAACCAAATCCAAAACCAAAACACAAAACTCGAAAAATGTCCGGTGCACATCACTATCTCTTGTTCAAACTCCTGTCTGTGATGACAAACTCAGATTGTTCTTGATCACTTTGCTGCCTGCTCATCGTGTACTCCAGCTTCTCACCATATCATTACCGACCTGACTTCATCTAAAGCTTCTCCCCCCACTTTGCAGTACCACCAGCCTGTAATCTGTAATGCCTAGAGCTCAGATGTGCAGGGAGGTGAGGCAAGTGAAGGAGAGCCTTTCCTGTCTTACTAACGTACAGTTTATGGCAGAGTTTTGACTGTATAAAGAATATAAAAAATACAAATAATGTATTAAAAATATCTTCATTGTATTATTCTAATCATTTTTATAGTAAAAAAAAAAAAACGTGGAGTAAAAAGTATGTGGCAGGTGAGGTAGTACCTTACCTGCCTAGCTTTTTTCGCACATCTCTGATCAATACTCATCAATTTTCTAGCAGTAAATACTGCTGCACCTGTGTGTAATGCCCACATGAACCCTTGGGCTCATACTGTATATTGGTGGTCATGCCGAGTTGATCGCTAGCTGCATTTGTTCGCAGCACAGCGATCAGGCTAAAAAATGGCAGTTCTGCGCATGCGTATGCAGCACAATGCGAACGCGCGACGTACGGGCACAACAAACGACGCAGTTTTGCACAGGGTCTAGCAATGCATTTCAGTCTCACTGGTTGCCGCAGAGTGATTGACATGAAGTGGGCGTTTCTGGGTGGCAACTGACCGTTTTCAGGGAGTGTGCATAAAAACGCAGGTGTGCCAAGGAAAACACAGCTGGGAGAACGCTGGGCGGGTGTGTGACGTCAAATACGGAACTGAATAGTCTGAAGTGATGGCAAGCGCTCAGTAGGTTTTGAGCTACTCTGAAACTACACAAAATATTTTTGCAGGCGCTATGCGATACAACCGTTCACACTTCTACTAAGCTAAAATACACACCCAGTGGGCGGCGGCATAGCATATGCATGGCTGCTAAAAACTGCTAGCGAGCGACAACTCGGAATGACCCCCATTGTGTGTTAATCTGGCACTGACACTAGTCATTGCATCCTGAGCCATTTAACTTACTGCATATCCCTGCTAGAGCTGAAGCGGAGGGTCAGTAGCTTGCAGTAATCTAGTGTGACAATAAGATCCTTATTTTTCCAGCGTCAACTGATGGACAGTAAATGTGGTGGATCTAAATTTTAAAAGAAAAGGGCAAATTTCATTTAGCAGTTACAGTCAAAAGTACAGTACTGAAAAGTCAGTTTTCTGCGCACACTACGTAGATATTAGGTTATATGCTCTTTTATTACATACCAAATCCACACAAATACACTTCTTCTCTTTGCCAGTCTACAACTAATACATCAATGTATAGCAACATTTACACTCACTGACTTATTAATTATTCTTATGGTTCTAGGTCTCCTTCTACTGATTGGCAAATTCTTTGACCTTTGCCAGTACTAATATAAGATACAAAATTATTGTACCCTAATATGAGAAACTCTCCTTCACACCACTGTCCATATGTTTGTTCCATCCAATCTACATTTAGGACTGGCTCCTCTTTACAGAATTCATGACTACAACTAGTATGAAGAATATTAATCTTATGTTTCATCATCTTGCTATGGTCACAGCTGAGAATTCACCTACTCAAAGATGTTTAGCACTACATAACTACTGTTAGAATTCTGCCTGTTGTGTCTGAAAGCTTTATTAAGTTTATATTATTATTATTATTATTATTATTATTTCATTATCACTTTTAATTACATGGTGCCAGAAAAGGATCCATAGTGCTATGCAGATAATAAAAAGAAAGACATTCAGTTAATTTGCTTTTAATTTATATATGGCAAGCAGTCAGAAGACACAATTTTGCGAATCCAGAAGAAAATCATTTTAAATCCTTTAATAGCAGCTACCAAACAACCATAGAAATGCAATATTCTGGTGAGTCCTGAAAAGATTGATGTAGGAATTGAGAAAGGAGAACTGGCAGCTTGATTAAAATACTATTGTTTTCCCTGTTACGATTAGCCATACTGGATGTTACACTTTGAGATGATTCTGTAGCATCTCCAACTCAAACCTATGCTATCATTTCTAGGTAGAGAAATAGTCAAAATAAAGTAAATTATTACACATACCAAATAATTACCAACTGATCACCACTTCCTTTTATGTTATAGCTTGGTATTTGCATAAAGTAAAACCATAACACATACTTTATATAGCAGCAGTACCTTCTGCTCCCACAGTTGCAGTTTCCTGTTACAGAGAGTAACATGTAGAAATAAAATTGAGGCTGTTCTGGCGTTGGCTAGGCTCTTTCAAGGTAAGACTGCGTAGGTAAATAGCCTTTTTAGCAACATTATTTTGTGTCTGTATGGGAGGATCCTCAGTGCTGGATGGTTCAGCCCTTCCATAGCGCTTTAATAGAACTGTTAAAAAACACTATGGGCTGCTTACAGTGTACTCAGTTTCCCTGAAAAATGTGCATGAAAAATGTTAGCTCTCTGATACAGGTGATAAGACGGGTCCTCCATATTTATTTGCTATACATGATTGGAAGAATTAATAGGAAAACAATGTGTTCTCCAAAGTAGACAGTGCCTTTGTTATTCACATTTATTTATTATTTTAGTTCATATAAATCTATTGTTGTTTTTTTAGGTATTTGTTTAATAACAGTGACTTATTTTAAAAAGTTAGAATAGATCTGTCTTTTAATATTTAATATTTGAAGGTGAAAAGGTTAAAATCACCACAATGCAATGACTGTTTTTAAAAAGCTGAATGAAGACTATCCAAGCCATGAGTCAAACATTGTACAAATACCATGTACATTCTGCATAATCAGCCCATGACACATCATTTCTAATATGGAATGCATTAGCCTCTTAAGATGGAATTGGAGTTTTACACTTGGGAGATAAAACCATAACTCTTCATTACCTGTGTGAAATTTTTCAATTTACAATATAAACTGCGCAGACCATTTCGACTCACTCCACCTGTGAAAAGTAATCACAAAGAATAATTCATTTCTTTGACCAGAAAAGAAAAGCCGAATGTGAAATAATTGCCGTTTCCTTGAGTTATTTGTGTTTATTCTAAACATGTGTTTTAGAAAAATGAAAGTCTTGTTTTAATACACAATAAAATGTTACAGTGCAATAAAGCATGCCAGATTATGTAACAAAGTAAAATAGCAGAAGTTACACTAAATTGTAAGAAAACAGTTTTTCCCCAAACAAAAGCAATGTAGCCTGGATATATTTTACACATACATGAGATCAGCTGGAGATTGTTCAGCTTGAGCATGCAGTGTATAAAAAGAATGGAATAATTACACAATTATTAATTACACATGCTTGCAGGACTACTCTATTATGTATGGCATAAGGTCACCCATTCAACCAACACACATAAATAATAAAGAGACATCACTTGGATGGGCATGGCAAGACTATATTAACATACTCCATGCTACAAAGCATCATTAATCATGTAGTCATTAATGACATTAATGAAAGCAACCATATCCAATTCTAGTGGTAAGGTCTGAAACGTGTATCGGGCCTTACCATATGGGTGCAATGGCTCAGAATTATTTTGGATCAAGATCAAGCTATCTAGGAGGATTTTCATAACTATTAGTCCTGCTCAAATCCATACTTGATAAACTATCTATGGATAAAAAGTATAGTGACTGCCTATGAGCACAGAAGTCCATGACATTTGTCAGTGGAAAGCCCCTGATTATGTATGCCCCTGTATATGTATGCATTATTATCTCAATAACCATAGTAATAAATAGTAATGCATAAATGGAGAGAGATAAAGTACCAGCCAATCAGCTCCTCACTGTCATTTTTCAAACACAGCCTGTTACATGGCAACAAGGAGCTGATTGGATTATACTTTAACCCTCTCCACTTTATCATTCTCAGAGTCTTAGTACATCTGCCCTATATTCATTTATCTATGTGTTACCTATGTTAACAATATTCATATAACTTATGCTGGGTACAAACTGGCAGATATGTTGGCCGATCAATTGATTGGCCAATATATTGTCAAATGATCGGCGGGTGTGTATGAACGATATGTCTGTGAACTACTCCATTCACAAACATATTGCGTCGGCCCTGCTGCACAGACGATGACCAATATATCTGCAGATATATTGGTGCATCGTTCTGTGTGTCCGGCCGACCCGGAGCTGCTCGACAGGTCGGCTGTCTTCAAGTGGGCGGGATTATTTAAATAATCTGTGTCCAAGGGTGGGGATGGTAAGCGGACCGGCTCTCTGCAGCGCCCCTGTCCCCTGGATACCTACATTGAACCTGTCACCGGAGGTAAGCCGGGGGAGAGATCGCAGCCTCCAAAACGAAGTTGCTGCTGCTGCTAAACTCAGACCCTCCAACATGACCCACCCCACTAGGTACAAAATGTTCTGTTCCTGGACTTCATTCTTAATTTATGATTTCCATCACCTGTGTTGAACTAGTTAAATGATAAGAAAGCTGTTTCTTCACAGGTGATGGCAATAATAAAGAGGGAAGTCCAGAAACAGAGCATTTTGTACCTGCTGGGGCGGATCCTGTTGGAGGGTATGTAAACTCTGTACGGAGCTCCGTAGCTGCAGTCCCTTTATGTCCCCGGCCATGCTGTCCCGTTCGTGCCCGGCTCCCTGCTGTTGCCGCCAGCCACTCCACCCATCCCAGACTCACAGCAGGGGCCACCAGACCCCGCCTCAGCCTCCAGCTCTCGCTGCACTAATTATACATAGGAATGGAGCTGCAGCCTGAGACCACCTACACCTGTGCTCCCTCTCCCCCCCGTGACTCCGCCTGTATTTGTGCCACCCAGTGACCACACGTGAACTTGTGCCCCCCCAGTGACCACACCTGCACTTGTGCCCCCTCAGTGACCATACCTGCACTTGTTCCCCACCCAGGGACCACACCTGCACTTGCAGCCGCCCCCTCCCCCTGTGACCAAACACCTACACTTGTTCCCTCTCTCTCCTGTGATCACACCTACACCTGTGACCCCCCTCCCCCCCAGTGACCACACTTGCACTTGTGCCTGTCCTCTCCCCGGTGACCACACCTGTACTTGTGCACTCAAACCACTGGCATCGTGTTTGCAGGGGCCCGCATCTCCTGCACCCAGTCACACTGCCCCTGCCCTAGACCATAAACGGGCAAGCCTGATGGGTCAGAGAGCTGCGCACCCTGCCAGAGCCACAGGAGCCCAGCACCCCGCCTCTACTTATCCCAGAGCGCCACCTACATAGGGCACTCTATCTGGACAGGGCCGGAGTAAGCCTTTGGGGGGCCAGGGGCTCTTAAGACAGGGGGGCCCTTCTCCCTCATGTCAGCACTAGACCCCTGGCTGTGCCTGTTCTATGTCCTCTCCCTGCGCAGGTCTATATATATAAATTAGTTAACATTATATATTTCTCCCTGTATCCCCCTCACCTCATTGAGTTCTGAGGCATGACTTTTTCCCAATAATTGTGTGATGAGGAGCTCCTTCCGTCTTCCAGTCTTCCAGTGAGAGGAGCCGTAGCCCCGACCACTGATGATACTGCCCCCGCTGCTATTTTAGGGCATTGCATGAGGTGAGCATGATGGCTGCATGCTTACCCCTGCCAATGCTCTGACCAGAGGGACAGAGATGCATTGCTGCCCACTGGATCAGTATGTGGCAGGCTGATGCTGTGTGTTACAGGGAGTAACCCCTCCCCCTTTCCCCTGGATCTGCCACTGCCACCAGATGAGGGGAACAAGCAGCGCTACTGGCACAGGTCTGCAGTTTGCGATGATTCTACTTCTGCCCAGGCTCCACCATCAGCAGCAGTGCTCCCAGCGGGTTCACTACGATATGCCGGCGGTCAGGCTCCCGACGCCCAGCATACCGGCGCCGGGAGCCCGACCGCCGGCTTACCGACAGTGTGGCGAGCGCAAATGAGCCCCTTGCGGGCTCGCTGCGCTCACCACGCTACGGGCACGGTGGCGCGCTACGCGCGCCACACTATTTTATTCTCCCTCCAGGGGGGTCGTGGACCCCCATGAGGGAGAATAAGTGTCGGTATGCCAGCTGTCGGGATCCCAGCACCGGTATACTGTGCGCCGGGATCCCGTCAGTCGGCATACTGAAGACCACCCCTCCCAGCTGCTGCTGCTGCTACAGGTCATGGAGTCTGGAGATGGGCAGAATCATCATAGACAGCAGTTAATGCTGGTGCTCTGTGCCACACTCTGCCAGCAGCCCTGATACCCTCTATCCTTAAGCAACCACTCCATGAGGAGGAAGTAGAGCTCGGGGCCCAAAAAGCATTGGTGCACAGAGTGGTGAGTGTACAGGGAAGCCCCATATGCCTCTAACCGTGTGTTTGTGTGTGTGTGTGTGTGTGTGTGTGTGTGTGTGTGTGTGAGACACCCTGTACCTCCCTACGCATTTGTGTTTGTGTGTGTACGTGTGTGTTTGTGACACCTTGTACTCCCCCTAACCCTGTGTGTGTGATGCCCTGTACCTCCCTACTCCTGTGTGTGTGTTTGTGACACTTTGTACCCCCACACTACCCATGTATGTGTGTGTCACCCTGTACCTCCACTCTCTCTAGAAGAGGGGCGCTTTAAAAATTTTGCTATTGGGTGCACAAAGTTCTAGTTTTGCCACTGCCCCTGAGTCTCCTACATTGAGACCAGATCAGCACCAGTAGCAGTAGGTTAGCAGCCTGTAACATTTCCCTGCTGAGAGTCTGCACTCAGTTCAGCAGTCTCCCGTCAGTCTGGCAGTAGCTTCCTTGTAGGTAAGCTGTGATCTGTCCCACCTGTCTCCTCTCTGACAGCTGCCACAAACACCCCTTTCCCGCCTGGACGGATGCGCACACTGAGAGCTCATCACGGTTAGAGGTCGTTGCAGGGAGCGTTCTGGCTTTCACCCAAACCCCATCTTGTTGCAACCCAGGCACATATAATACTGGTCTCTCCTAGCGTTACTCTGGTTCATATACTACTGTTCTCTCCTGGTGTAATCGAGGCGCATATACTACTGCTCTTTCCTGGTGTAATGCAGGTGCATTTACTACTGCTCTCTCCTGGTGTGACCTAGATGCATATACAGTACTGATTATATTATACAACTAGGTGATTCATCGTGCCCTACGGGCGCTCTCACACAGTCGTAAGGGTCTATGCCCTCTTAATCCTTGCACGCCCTTGTGGCGTGCAATATTTTTTCTATTATATGGAGTATTACCTCCAATCATAATTGTGTGAGTGGTTAAATACAGCACGGACAAAGGGCGTACAATGGTTAAGGGTTTGTAGCCCCTTGCAACGGCGTGAACAGCGCACGCAGGGCCTGATGAATCACCTAGTGGGTGCTGTGGTTTGGAGAGTGGCGGGTGCAGTGGAGATGCAGATGGGGAGGGGGTCCGGGGGTGTGGTGGGTGGGGCCTCTGGGGATCTGGGCGCGGCTGTGGGGGAGCACTTCTGTGACATCATGAGCAGAGGAGGCTCTGGGGCTCAGAGCGTATGCGGCGCATGGAGGGCTATGAAAGCCTTCTGCTGCGCCGCTTTCATACACATCTATGTCGTTGGCCACAGAAGCTTTTGTTCCACCTGCGCCGCGGCTAGGGAGTGGGGCTTGTTGATGCCGGAGGGGGCAAGCGGACTGGCAGCAGTACATAGGGCGCTGCAGTAAAAGGATTTTCTTCCCCCTATCTACAGGGCAGAGACTTGCTGCAGACGCAGTGGCATACCCTCCAACTGTACATTTTTGGCAGGTACAGTACCTTTTTTTATGGTCTGTACCGATTTTTGGCTCTCCAAACTTCCATTGAATGTATAGGAAAAGGGGCGTGGTCACGCCACTGTTCCCGTGGTCATGCCCCCTTTTTGAATTTGTACCAATTTTTATGTGTAAATTGTTGGAGGGTATGTCGCTGCAGATGCAGTGGGCTATTTTGGGGTGTGGACTTGGAGCTGCAGCTCCATCAGCCCTATTGTTAATGCTGCTCTGGAAACACACAGCAGCCAAAGAGCAGAGCCTCCCATTGGATGTAACCTGTGTGGGAGGGCGTTTCTCACCCAATCAGCTGTGGAATGGGTGTGATAGACATGCTGCTAACCCAATGAGAGCTCCTAGCCACGCCCAGCGTTATCCACACAGGCACAGAGTCACAGATCTGGCCTATTATATAGGAGATGAGTGGGCAGCAGGGAAGGGATTTTTTTAATCTGCGAGGTAGAGCTGCACTAATGTGGCCGCCATCTTAGCATCCCAAAGCCACACCCCTGACCCATACAGTATAAACATCTTTTAATGTATATCTAAACTTGGATAGTATTTATTTTTATTTGGCAAAATGACACAAAATACTGTGACACAATTGCTGTTATAGCTGCAGAGCATCACAGGAGAATATATGGCCTATTTCCTTTTCCTGTGTGCTCTTTAGAAACAAGCCCATTATGTAAATTGTAGGAAGATTTGGCACATTTCATGATGACGATCTGCCAGCGTGCACAGAGGAAAGATTAATTGGCCAATGTCCTCAACCACAGATATATCTGCAGATGGCAGTGGTGGTTGGTCAGTGTGTACTATCTGCAGTAGAGATGTGCGGTAGAGTCGTGTTTTGTGTTTTGGTTTTGGTTCTAATTCCACTTTTGTGTTTTGGTTTTGGCTTGGTTTTGCCAAATCCACCCTTTTGTGCTTTGGTTTTGGTTTTGGAACTAATTTTTTTTTTTTTTTAAACTTAAAAACAGCTAAAATCACAGAATGTTGGGGTAATTTTGCTCCTACAGTATTATTAACCTCAATAACATTCATTTCCACTAATTTCCAGTCTATTCTGAACACCTCACACCTCACAATATTGTTTTTAGGCATAAAAGTTGCACCGAGATGGATGTATGACTAAACTAAGCGACACAAGTGTGCGGCACAAACACCTGACCCATCTAGGAGTGGCACTGCAGTTGCAGACAAGATGGCACTATTCAATGGCACTATTCAAAAACTAGTCCCCAAACAGCACATGATGCAAAGAATAAAAAGAGGTGCAATAAGGTAGCTGGATGGCCAAGCTAAGCGACACAAGTGTGTGGCACAAACACCTGTCCCATCTAGGAGTGGCACTGCAGTGTCAGACAGGATGGCACTTAAAAAACTAGGCCCCAAACAGCACATCATGCAAAGAAGTAAAAGACGTGCAATGAGGTAGCTGTATGACTAAGCTAAGTGACACAAGTGTGCGGCACAAACACCTGGCCCATCTAGGAGTGGAACTGCAGTTGCAGACAAGATGGCACTTAAAAAAACTAGGCCCCAAACAATACATCATGCAAAGAAGAAAAAGAGGTGCAATGTGGTAGCTGTATGACTAAGCTAAGTGACACAAGTGTGCGGCACAAACAACATGGGACGTGCTGGAATTTGCCCAGATGTAATACACGCACAATATTGGTGGCACAGGATAGCGTACCCCTAAACCACACACACACACAAACACACACACGGCAAAGCCTGTAAAATTAATTTGGATAATAACCCTTTTATTTGGAGCTATTATAATAATACTAGGTGATTCATCCCGACCTATGGGCGCTCTTCACAATGTCTTAAGCAGCAACGTATACCACTGTGACTGCCTCGTCACTGGAATGACTGATGGACAGGACACTACCACTGGTCTGATGCAACACAACAACACTGTAAGGGACTTGTGGTTGTTATAATTATTATAATACTGTAGCAGCGGACATATAGTAGTAGCGTATACCACTTTGACTGCCTCGTCACTGGAATGACTGATGGACAGGACACTACCTCTGGTCTGATGCAGCACCACACAACACCACACAACAACACTGTAAGGGACTTGTGGTTGTTGTTATAATTATTATAATACTGTAGCAGTGGACATATAGCACCAGCGTATATCGTCACTGGAATGACTGATGGACAGGACACTATCACTGGTCTGATGCAGCACAACACAACAACACTGTAAGGGACTTGTGGTTGTTGTTATAATTATTATACGGCAGCAGTGGAAATATAGCAGCAGCGTATATCGTCACTGGAATGACTGATGACACAGGACACTACCACTGGTCTGATGCAGCACAACACAACACCACTTTATACAGCTACACCTGATGTATGGCAACAGAGGACACCAACACTGTGACTGGCTGTACTGATGCAGCACAATACACTGACTACACTGGATTGGACAGCACAACACAGCACCACATTATACAGCTACACTGGATATATGGCAGCAGAGGATACCAACACTGTGTCTGGCTGGACTGATGCAGCACAATACACTGACTACACTGGACTGGACAGCACAACACAGCACCACTTTATACAGCTACACTGGATACATGGCAGCAGAGGACACCAACACTGCGACAGGCTGGACTGATGCAGCACAATACACTGACTACACTGGACTGGACTGAGCAGCACAACACAGCACAAGACTCGCCACCCCACTTTCCCGCCCCCCACACAGACACTGAACACTGAGGACACGTCCTATCAATACACTCTCCGAGACTGGAGTGAAAATGTCGCGGCTCCTTATATGGTATCCAAATCCTGCGAGAATCCGAAAGCGGGATGATGACATTTTGCCGCGTTCGGGTTTCCGAGTCAGGCGGGAAAATCCGAGCCTGATTCGGATCCGGGCTCAAGATGTGAAGTTCGGTAGGGTTCGGTTCTCTGAGAACCGAACACGCTCATCTCTAACCTGCATATATATCTGCCAGTGTGTACCAAGCTTTAGAAACAGCTGGGGGAAAAAAGTGATAATCCTTATTTACTAATTTTCCAAGACTTTGGGGTAAATATACCAGAAGCTGATTATAAATTAATTGATAACTCATTCTAAATCAGTGTATTTCAGGGGCTAATTAGGTGTCTATTTACTAAGCTTTGGAGTGAGATAAAGTGGATGGAGGTAAACTTCCAGCCAATAAGCTCCTAACTGCCATGTTACAGGCTGGGTTTGAAAATTGACAGTTAGGAGCTGGTTGGCTGGTACTTTATCTCCCTCCACTTTATCTCCATCCAAGGCTTAGGGGGTCATTCTGAATGATCGCTTGCTAGCTACTTTTATCAGCCATGCAGATGCATAGTTGCCGCCCACGGGGGAGTGTATTTTCGCTTTGCAAGTGTGTGAATGCCTGTGCAGCTGAGTGGTACAAAAACATTTTGTGCAAAACAAGACCATCCCTGTAGTTACTTATTCTGGACACGCCTGCGTTTTCCAAACACTCCCAGAAAACGGTCAGTTGACACCCATAAATGCCCTCTTCCTGTCAATCTCCTTGCGATTGGCTGTGCGAATGGAATCTTCGCTAGATCCAGTGCACAGCAGCGATGCTCTTTGTGCCCGTACGATGCCCGTGCACATTGCAACACATACGCATGCGCAGTTTTGCCTTTTATTACCTGATCGCTGCTCTGCGAAAATCGTCAGCGAGCGATCAACTCGGAATGACCTCCTTAGTACAGACCCCTAAATCCCATAATTATAACATATAAAAAATAATATAAAAAAAGTGTGTTTTAGCCCCTGAAACACAACATCAGCTTACTTTGATTTAAAATCGACCACTTAGTAAATTTACTCCTTAGGGCCTGATTTAGAGATAGCTGCTGCGGTAGCCAAACTAGTGCCCATTGCTGGATTCGCAAGTTTAATAATACAGGTTGAGTATCCCATATCCAAATATTCCGAAATACGGAATATTCTGAAATATGGACTTTTTTGAGTGAGAGTGAGATAGTGAAAACTTTCTTTTTTGATGGATCAATGTACACAAACTTTGTTTAATACACAAAGTTATTAAAAATATTGTCTTAAATGACCTTCAGGCTGTGTGTATAAGGTGTATATGAAACATAAATAAATTGTGTGAATGTAGACACACTTTGTTTAATGCACAAAGTTATAAAAAATATTGGCTAAAATTGACTTCAGGCTGTGCGTATAAGGGCCCTCATTCCGAGTTGATCGCTCGCAAGGCGATTTTAGCAGAGTTACACACGCTAAGCCGCCGCCTACTGGGAGTGAATCTTAGCTTCTTAAAATTGCGACCGATGTATTCGCAATATTGCGATTACTAACTACTTAGCAGTTTCAGAGTAGCTTCAGACTTACTCTGCCTGTGCGATCAGTTCAGTGCTTGTCGTTCCTGTTTTGACGTCACAAACACACCCAGCGTTCGCCCAGACACTCCCCCGTTTCCCCGGCCACTCCTGCGTTTTTTCCGGAAACGGTAGCGTTTTTTCCCGCACGCCCATAAAACGGCCTGTTTCCGCCCAGTAACACCCATTTCCTGTCAATCACATTACGATCGCCGGAGCGATGAAAAAGCCGTGAGTAAAAATACTATCTCCATTGTAAAATTACTTGGCGCAGTCGCAGTGCGAATATTGCGCATGCGTACTAAGCGGAATTTCACTGCGATGCGATGAAAAATACCGAGCGATCAACTCGGAATGAGGGCCAAGGTGTATATGTAACATAAATGCATTCTGTGCTTAGACTTAGGTCCCATCACCATGATATCTCATTATGGTATGCAATTATTCCAAAATATGGAAAAATCTGATATCCAAAATACCTCTGGTCCCAAATATTTTGGATAAGGGATACTCAACATGTATTAAAATGCTATTTTCACCCTTACTCTCTTGCACTAGAGTGTGCTGGAAAGTGCAAGCACACCTATAGCACCAGCAGTGGTTCCAGACAGTCCACCACTGCATCCATCATTGACACTTGCACCAGCTCCATGGCAGAAGCAGTGTCTCTGTCTCTGAGCCGTCCCGTACCAATATGATGACATGGCAAGATTTTGACTGGTGCCCCCTAGCTCCGCTGCTAAATCCACCTCTGACCCTGCACACCTTTCCCTGCACCATCACCCCTCACCCATAGCAGTCCTTATTTTGGTACTCCTACCCCCTACATTTTAAATAGGAACAGTACTCATATTTGGCGCACAGCCCAAAAATTGGCGTGTTCTTCCTGGGAAGGGGCATGGCCACACAAAAGAACCCCTAATTCAAATTACACCTCAAAGTTGTGCAACTTTATTCACAATTTATTATATGATAGTGTTCCTATTCACGTTATATCACACAGTAGTACCACTTTACCTTATAAACGTTACTCCTCACAGTAGTGCCCCATTTTCACATTTCAACACACTGAATTGCTCCTTATTCACACTAAACCACACCATATTGATCTTGATTCATATTAGACCACACAGTAATGCCATTTCTATACGTTACGCCACACAGTAGTGCACCTTATACACAAATGACACACATTATTAATGTCCTTACAAACATAATGCGCCTTACACATTATGTCAACTTTTTAATGCCCTTATACATATAATGTCCCTTACACATATGCGGCACATTATTAATGCCCTTATACACATAATGACACACACAGTGCCCCTTAAACATATTCCACACATGATTAATGTCCTTATACATATAATGACACACATAATGTCCCTTTCACATAAGCCGCACATTATTAGTGCACTTATACAAATAATGACACACATAGTGCCCCTTACACATTTACTGCAAATTATTAATGCATTTATACACATTACACACATAATGCCCCTTACACATATGCCGAAAACTACTGCACAACCAACCCACCCACAGACAGCACTCACATGGCCACTAACACTGTGACCTCTGCCTCTGCTTGGATACAGATGTGTCCTCATACATCTTGTCTCAATAAGCCATGCAGCAGGAGATGTCTGGCATAAGTCAGCTGGTAGATCTGCTAACATTGGGCGCCTTTTTTATGAAAATGCGTCTTATTTGCATTACTTCCTGTATGTGGCAAGGATGCAAAAGCAGCATCTGCTAATAAAAATTATATGCTGCATGCCTATATTCTGTGTGCGACTGTATCTGCATAGGAAATGCTACTTTACATGAATTTCCAGGACTACACTGTAACATAGAATTTCATATGCAGATACAGCTGCAGTCACACGCAGAATATAGGCATGCCACATATAATTTGAACCAGCAGAAGCTGCTTGTGCACCTAGGCATACGAAATGCCCTAGGCATTTGCCTAGTTTGCCTACGCCCAGGGCCGACTCTGCTCTGTCTATTTTTACCTCTCTGGTTTAGATAGCGCATGTGTGTGTACACTCGGGATAATGCACGCGCCATAATGATTTCCAGGATTTTTTGCACATGCACAGTAGCACGTGATTTCTCATCTGCACAGTCATTGGCATTGAGTGTACCTCTGAAGCAGACCCTTAATCACATTACCATGTTTACAACACGTTACTGCTCTATGGCTTACAAACCTGGGTAGACATGATTATACAAAGGATACAATTCTTGTCAGAAAATCCATTGCCATGCACAGATATATGTCTAACCCTAAAGGGGGGTACTCACGGGAGAGATGTGTGCTGAGCGATCTTAACACAGACCGCTCAGCACACATCTCTCACCCCGCTCAGCACAGCGCGATGTGCTGAGCGAGGGGGAAAGCCGACGGGGGGGCCGCTCACTTCACACAACGGTGAAGTGAGCGACCCGCTAGATTGAGCCTGCATGCAGCTCAATCTAGCATCGGCGATAGCGATGCGCGGGGCCGCGCATCGCTATCGCTGGAGGGCATACACACGGCAGATCCGTGCTTAAAATCTAAGCAATCTAGCAAGATTGCTTAGATTTTAAGTACGGATCTCTCCGTGTGTACCCCCCTTAAAGCTACAATTACTGATAAAGGAGAAAGATAAGAATAAATCATATCAGCTATAGCGATACAATCAGCAAAAACAAGTACTGATTTACTCTTTTTTCCATTTGTGAAATGTATTTTGTGTGCACCTAATTTAGTGGCATCTTCTGTTCTGAACCTTGTAGATGACAGTTCTGATCTGTTTTGCCTCAATTTTATAGCTTATGTTTCTTTTTGTACTGTTTGTTACTGCATTGAACTATTTTTGAATGTGGTTTCCCTGGGTCCATTTAGTCTTATAAACCAAAAATATTTATCCCATGTCAGGGATATTGCTCATCACCCTTTTGCCTCCAAATGTACCACTTTTATTCTCTGGTGTTCACCCATTATGATAGCAATGGTGTTACTCTTCCTCAGTTTACAGCTGTATAGGTGGGTGTCACCTGCTGCTTCAAGCCTCCCCAAACTCCGTCACTTAATTTTCTCTGTTGCTGTCTATTTTTATCATCTCCCCTGTACTGTGGTTTTTGCTCACCCTCTCAGTGTGCCTCCCAAGCATTTCCTATGTGATTTTCCCACATCCCAGGCTAATCTCCTATTAAGTATAAGGGCTCAGTACCCCCGAAAAGCATGCAAATCTGTAGATTTGCTCTCATATGCTGAAGAGAGACTTGATCTTCCTCCAGGACACCTATTTTGTTCAACATTTGTACTCTGAACTTAAATCAAAAATATTTCCACTCATCTAACGTGACCATAGCAAGACAAGATGTTGGTGTCTTTTCTGTCCACTATTTTATTTTTTACCTCACTATAGCCCATAGGGACAAAGCAGGAATATTCCTGATCCTGATAGATATGTTCAGCAATCTTCCCTTTTGCTCCAAATATTGTTCAATGCAATTTTTTTAAACCAGATTTCCTGCTATCTCATGTTTTACAAGGTGAGCGGATTGTGGGCACTACCTTTAATGCCCTGTCAACCCTTCCCTAGAAAAAATCATGTCCACAGGGACTCTTTCTGACCAAAGAAACATTTTGAACTCCAAGGCACTGGGAGGCTTTATGAAGCTTCACGTCCTTTGTGAATCCTGGTGAGTTTTTGATTTTGTAGCCTGTAACTATTGGGTTGGTTTTTTTTTTGCCTGTCCATACCATTTCTAGAATTGATATGACTCTGCTCAGCCACAATCTGAGATTAAGACTTGAGATCCTCATATTCACCATATTACTGGTAGAAATGTGACCGACCCAAATCTTGGATTTGTAACTCCTTAGTGTTTTGAATCTGTATTGGTTTTGCCAAAACCACCCTTGCGGGTTTTGGTTTTAAATCTGTCATTTTTTTTTAAATCATTAAAAGAGCAAAAATCACAGAATTTTGGCCTGTTTTTGTTCCTACATATTTACACCAATACCAATAATTTCCACTCATTTCCAGTGAATTTTGCCCATCTCACAGTTCACAATATTGTTTTTACCTACATAACCGAAGTAGGTAGATGACTAAGCTAACTGGCAGCAATGGGCGGCACAAAGATGTGGCACTTAAACTTCAACATGACACATCTAGGTGTGGAACTGTAGTGGCAGACAGGATGACAGTTTAATAAACTATGCAAAGAAAAGAGGTGCAAGATTGAATTTTCCTTGGGCCCTCCCATCCATCCTTATGTTGTATATGTTAAACACTAAACAGGACATGCACAGTTTAACAATACACACTTTACACAATACATGTATGAGTCAGAAATAGTGATCAATCACTGCAGTTTAATTTCACCAACAGTGTCGCACAATATACAGTATGTATGAGTATGAAATAAAATATTTTAATGTGGTACCAATTTTACCAACAGTGTTACACAGTTAGGGATGTGCGGCCGACACTTTTCAGGTTTTGTGTTTTGTTTTTTGGATCTGGATCTCCGCTCGTGTTTTGGATCTGGATGGTTTTGCCAAAACCACCTTTTCGGGTTTTGATTTTGGATCTGGATGTTTTTTGAAAAAAACATAAAAACAGCTAAAATCACAGAATTTGTGGACATTTTAATCCTACTGTATAATTAACCTCAAAAACATTAATTTCCACTCATTTCCAGTCTATTCTGAACACATCACACCTCGCAATATTGTTTTTAGGCCAAAAGGTTGCACCAAGGTAGCTGGATGACTAAGCTAAGCGACACAAGTGGGCGGCACAAACACATGCCCCATCTAGGAGTGGCACTGCAGTGGCAGACAGGATGGCACTTTTAAAAACTAGGCCCTAAAGAGCACATAATGCAAAGAAAAAAGAGGTGCAAGATGGAATTGTCCATGGGTACTCCTACCCACCCTTATGTTGTATAAACAGCACATGCACACTTTAACAAACCAATCATTTCAGCGACAGGGTCTGCAACACAACTGTGGCTAAAGTGATTGCTTTGTATGGGCCCCCTCAAAAAAAGAAGCAATTTATCTCTCCTTGTACAAACTGGATCTACAGAGGCACGATGTCATCCTCATCCTCATCCTCCAATTCCTCACCCCTTTCAGTGTGTACATTCTAATCCTCATAGAGTAGTAATTCTTCCCCACTGGAATCGACCATCACAGGTTCCTCTGTACTTTCTGGAGGCAATTTCTGGTAAAGGTCTTCCCAGAGGAATTTCTAATTAATTTTGATTAACATCATCTTCTCTACATTTTGTGAAAGTAACCTCCTACGACGATCACTGACAAGGTTACGGCTGCACTAAACACTCTTTCGGATTACACACTGGAGAGGGGGCAACTTAGGTAAAATAAAGCCAGTTTGTGCAAGGGCCTCCAAATTGCCTCTTTTTCCTGACAGTATACATACGGACTGTCTGAAATGCCTACTTGGATGCGGTCACCGATATAATCCTCCACCATTTTTTCAAGGGTGACAGCATCATAAGCAGTGACAGTAGACATGTCAGTAATATTTGACAGCTCCTTCAGTCCAGACCAGATGTCAACACTTGCTCCTGACTGCCCTGCATTACCGCCAGCGGGTGGGCTATGAAATTTTATTCTTTTCCTCGCAGCCACTGTTGATGTGTCACAATCCGCTTGAGTTGACAATTTACTCACCAGCAGGTCTTTGCACCACTGCATACTTGTGTCTGCCGGAAAGAGAGATACAATGTAGTCTTTAAACCAAGGATTGATGCCGGTGGCCAAAATGTAGTGCTCTCATTTCATCAGATTGACCAACCTTGAATCCTGGCAAAGTGAATGAAGGCCTCCATACACAAGTTCCACATACTTAGCGGAATTGCTCCATCTTAGCTCCTCCTTCAATTTCTCAAGCTGCTTCTGTAAAAGCCTGATGAGGAAAATTACCTGACTCAGCCAGTTCAGACACTGGCTGGCAGTGTCTGAACTGACTTCACGTGTGGCAAGTTCAAAGGGTTGGGGAACCTTGCACAACACGAAAATCATTCTCCACTGTACTTGAGTAAGGTGCACTCCCCCTCCTTTGCCTATATTGTAGGAGGATATATAGGCTTGAATGGCCTTTTCTGCTCCTCCATCCACTGAAGCGTTGAATTCTACCTTGTTACCACCTCTTGCTTCAGGTAATGGCTGGGCAGGTTCAGGAGTGTTTGCAGGTGCTCCAGTCTTCGGCACACAGTAGCTGAATGTTGAAAGTGGCCCACAATTTTTCGGGCAACCGACAACATCTCCTGCACTCCCCTGTCATTTAAAGAAAGAATTATGTACCACCAAATTAATTGTATGTGCAAAACATGGGACGTGCAGGAATTTGCACAGTTGTAATGCACGCACAGTATTGGTGGCATTGTCAGATATCACACAAAAAAACAGTGATACACAGCGTAGCCTGCCTAGGAACGAGTTGGCATTTGTGAGATGCTGCTACTGGTGGCGCTGCTGTTGTTGCTGTGGGAGACAATACATCTACCCAGTGGGCTGTCACAGTCATGTAGTCCTTAGTTTGCCCTGCTCCACTTGTCCACATGTTCGTGGTTAAGTGGACAGTGGGTACAACCGCATTTTTCAGGACACTGGAGACACTTTTCTTAATGTCCCTGTACAGTACGGGAATCGCTTGCCTAGTGAAGTGGAAAATAGGAGGATTTGGTACCGGGGACACAGTAAGTCCATCAACTCTCTAAATACCACTGAACTAATGGCGGATACCCGACCAACGTCTAACACCAGCATAGTTGTTGTGACCTCAGTAATCCGCTTTGCGGATGCTGTCATATTTCATCTTCCTTGCAAAGGACTGCTGGACAGTCAATTGCTTAGTTGAAGCAGTACAAGTGGTCTTCCGACTTCCTCTCTGGGATGACAATTGACTCCCAGCAGCAACAACAGCAGCGGCAGCAGAAGTAGGCATACCACTCAAGGAGGAGTCTCAGTTAGAAGAGAACTCATTAGCCATGCCAGGGACATGGGCTGCAGGACTACATATGTTCCTGACTGAGGAGGAAATTGATGTTGAGGAAGTTGGTGGTGTGGCTTGCAGGAGCTTGGGTACAAGAGGAAGAAGGAATTTAGGTGTCAGTGGACTGCTTACGCTCTTACCCAAAGTTTCTGAACTTGACAATGACTTCTGATGAATGCGCTGCAGGTGACGTATAAGGGAGGATGTTCTTAGGTGGTTAACATCCTTATCCCTACTTAATATTGATTGACAAAGGCAACACATGGATTGACACCTGTTGTCTGGATTTGTGGAGAAAAAATTCCACACCGAAGAGGTGGCTTTTTTTGTTATTTTGCTTAGGCATGACAATAGGCTTTCTCATCCCATGGACAACAACTGTGTCTACTGATGCCTTATTCAAACAAAACACATCACAATCAGAATCCTTATCGTCAACTTCCTCCTCAGTGCCAACTACATCAATATCCTCCTCATCCTGTTGTACGTCAACAGTGACATCCTCAATGTCAATATCAGCAAATGGACTGGTGGTGCTCCGCACCAGCACTTGCAGGTGGCATGCAAATGGTGTAGAAGCCTCCTCTTTCCATACAGTCTTGGGAAGAACAGGCCTAGACATCGCAACCGCGGACACACTTGGACTCTACTTGGGGAGTTGTGATATCTCTGAATGCACAGTTGTCTTTTCCTGTGCTTTAACAAGCTTAATTTTTTAAAATTTTTCGAGAGGGAGGAGGGCTTCCATCCTCATGAGAAGCTGAGCCACCAGTCATGAACATAGGCCAAGGCCTTAGCCTTTCCTTGTCACTTTGTATCATGAATGGCATACTGCCAATTTTTACGTTTCTCATCAGATAATTTTTTTTTTTCTTCTGATTATTAATTTTTGATTCTTGGATTTTTCATGCCCTCTATGACATTGGGCATCGGCCTTAGCAGACGACGTTGATGGAATTCCATCATCAATGTCATGACTGGTGGCAGCAGCAGCTTCAGCACTAATACTAGGAACTGAAAGTAGTTCCTGATCTTCCACTATTTTTTCCTCCAAATTGTTGTTCTCCATTTCACAGGACAGCACCCGTTTATTATTACAGAGCACAGAACAGTGCACCCCCATATTTTGACAGCATACAGGACCAGTGTGCTTATATTTCAACAGCTCCCCTGAATTTTTACAGCATACAGGACCAGTGTGCTTTTATTTTAACACCACCCCTGAATTTTTACAGCATACAGGACCAGTGTGCTTTTATTTTAACAACTGCACCACTGAATTTATACAGCTTACAAGACAGGGCCAGCACCCCTGTATTTTCACAGCATACAGGAGGACAGTGCCCCTGCCCCCTGTACAACACAGTAACAGCCAGGACAGCAACAGCACCCCGAACAGCACATGAAAAACCAGTGACAACCAGGACAGCACCCCTAATAGTACAGGGACACCACAGTGACAGGAACTGCACCCCTACAGAGCACACATTAACCCCACCTGACACCACCACCCACAAGAGGTAGTAGTCTGTCTCCCTCACTCTCCAAGTCCAGATTGAAAATGGCGGCGTCACGCAGCTGTTTATATGGAATCCAAAACCTATAAGAATCTGACAGCGGGATGATGACGTTTTGCCTCATTCTGGTTTCCAAGTCTGGTAGGAAGTCCCGAACTGGACTCGGATTCTGAGAACCGAACCCACTCATCTCTATAAACAATATGTGTTTGAGTCAGAAATAATGATCAAACACTGTGGTTTAATTTCACCAACAGTGTTACACAAATACGTGTATGAGTACGAAATAAAATATATTACTGTGGTACCAACTTCACCCACAGTATCACACAATACATGTTTTTGTCAAAAATAGTAATCGAACACTGTGATTTAATTTCACCAACAGTGTCGCACAAAACATGTATGATTACAAAATAAAAATATATTGTGGTCTGACCAGCAGGGTCACAGTACTGTACTTTAGAAAATAAAATAAAAATTGTACAGCACACTGAGGTACAGCACAACCAAAAAAATTATATATTTTTTACAATTATATTTTATGCTTTTTTGCTTTTATTATTTTAATTTTACACTGGTGCAGAGCTCATGGGTGGACGGACAGAGCACCCCCTGTACAGACACAGCAGCCACTGGATATACACTGAGGTACAGAAACGAAAAAAAAAATATTTTCTTTAAATTAATAAAATATTAGTTTTATTTCTTTAATACTGGGGCAGAGCACCTGGATGTGTGGACAGAACACCCCTAGGTGGAGAGAGCACCCCAAGTCAGATACAGCAGATGACACACACAGCTCCCTTGGACTGATTGATACAGCAGCAACCAGCCTCACTACCACTCACCACGCCTCACAACCCAGCACCTAGATTGACACGTCCATTCAGTACACTCTCCACAGCCGGAATGAAAATAGTGCCGATCACCAGGACTCAGATCCCAAAGTTCGGGTGGGTCCGGTTCTCGAAGAACCAGACCTGCTCACCTCTATTAACTGGCTGGATCATGCATGCATCAATCTCTTTAGCCCCTTACACCCATTACCCCCCAATTAACCTAGAGACTTAATGACTCTTTTCAAATCTCTAATTTCTGCATATTTTGAATCAAACTTTTTCCCTTATATTTAATCCATAACCCTCTCTTTCACTCAATAAGGCTGTCCTTATAGACCATATAATTGCCTTGGCCTCCAATGATAAATTGTAAAGACCTACAAAAACAATTTTCCTGTCTGGTTCACTACAAAATGAAACAAATGGGGAAAACAATACAAGTATAATCATATCATGAATGAGTAGCGGCCAAAGAAGTCCTAAGTAAAAATATTAAAGAAGTAATTCAGGCATGATTAGCCATTCTAACCAAAGAGAAGGTTCAGTACCCATATGGCATCAGACTAAACATACAGCATGGGTTATTAAAATTAATATAATTGCATTTCCAAAGAAAACAGCAGGGGGTCCCAAAGGAACAGTACATGGGCCTAGGTTGTCAAGAGGCCCTATCGATTTGTCTATATAGATACCACGTTGTGGTCTCAAAAAGTTTATAGATGAACGACTGTACATCCGGGTCTAGAGTATCAATATACCTCTCCCACTTCTTGGCAAACCGCCTGACCCCCAATTCAATATCAGTAAGAGTAGCACGCCTCTCAAATAAATAATCCGTAGGGTCATGTGTTTCACAGCCATCAAAGAAGGGGTAGACGGTTTGATCCAATTATTAAGAATTTGTTTCTTGGCAATTGTCAGGATAACAGAGAGTACCGGAACAATGGGGGTAATTCCAAGTTGATCGCAGCAGGATTTTTTATAGCAATTGGGCATAACCATGTGCACTGCAGGGGAGGCAGATATAACATGTGCAGAGAGAGTTAGATTTGGGTGGGTTATTTTGTTTCTGTGCAGGGTAAATACTGGCTGCTTTATTTTTACACTGCAAATTAGATTGCAGATTGAACACACCCCACCCAAATCTAACTCTCTCTGCACATGTTATATCTGCCCCTCGTGCAGTGCACATGGTTTTGCCCAATTGCTAACTTTCTTGCTGCTGCGATCAACTCAGAATTACCCCCAATGTCTCTATCTTCAGGCCCAAGAGCCCACTCCCTAAAATCAAGTAGCAAACAAGCCCTCGGGCGTTTTATTAACCGTAAGTTAAATACTGTGTTGAGATAAGCGACCACCTTGTACCAAAACTTAGATATTTTCCGGCAAGACCACATATTTTGGTACAAGGTAGCACTCTGTGCAGTACATTTGATGCAACAGCCAGTGTCGTCTGGGACCATGTGTGCCCTCTGATTAGGCGCTATATATGCCCTTTGGAGCGTCTTCAAGTGATCCTCTTGCAAAGAGGCAGAGTATAAGAACCTAAAAGTGGGTAAAATGTTATCTAACAATTCAGCGCACGATCCCATATTGGGGATATCTCTGGCCCATGAAGACAACGCGGAATCCCAGAGCCGGTCTCTATATGAGACCCTAAAGGTGTTTCTGAAGTAACTAAGATGATAAGGACAATCTTTAGTAAGCACCATTAAGGTGCGCAGCGGGTCTGTGGTAGCCTCAGAAATCATTGGGTGAGACTGGGATTGAGCAAAGTGTCTAGCCTGCAGGTACATAAAAAATTCCCGGTGGGAAATACCAAATTTTATCTGGATATCAGAGAAAGAAAGCACTGCGTTGCCTCCTGGGTCGTATATGTCTCTAATAGCTGCGATCCCCTTTTCTCTCCAACTCAAAAAATGTGCGTTATCAAGGCCAGGAAGGAAGCATGGGTTACCCCAAAACGTAGTGTGAAGAGAGGTATCAGGTTTTCTCTGGGCTTTAGTGTGAGTAGCCTGCCATGCTCGGTATGTATGCCAAAATAAAATATTATGTTTTATCTCAGATGGGAGACGGGAGTTTGGGGTGTGTAAGAGTGCAGCAGGGGAGAAAGGATGGAATACGGCCAATTCAAGTGGCAAGTTCGTAAATACTGATCTGCCCCAAAGCCAATCTGTGATATACTGGTACATCGCTGCTCTACTAAATAGAACAGGATCCGGGATTCCCATACCTCCCTCTTCACGTAATAGCTGTAACCTAGCGTAGGGGACTCTTGGTCGTTTACCTGCCCATAGAAATCTAGTGAAACACTGTTTAAGAAAAAGGACATCTTTCTCAACAAGGGCAATAGGGAGCATAAGAAGAAAATAAGCAATCTTGGGAAAAACAACAGATTTAATAACTTCTGCGCGACCCATAAGAGACAAGGGCAGAGACGCCCAGTCTGTAAGGATTTTAGACACCTTGGACAAAATAGGACCAAAATTAACCGCATATAGATCCGGGAGGGAAGTAGGGATCTGAACCCCTAAATATCTAAGACTATCTCGAGCCACTGGGAATCGGGACAGGACCGGGTGTAATGGAAAGAGGGAAGAGTCTCCTGAAAGGAGGAGAAGCTCGGATTTAGATATATTAATTTTGTATCCCGCAAAGGAACCAAATTGTTCAATCAGGGAGACAATCGCAGGGATGGACGTATCAGGATGAGAAATAAATAGAAGCATGTCGTCAGCATACAGTGATAATTTTACCATAGTGTCCATTATTTTTATGCCTGTAAATCTGGGAGAATTTCTCAGGGAAACAGCTAGGGGTTCTAAAGCTAAGGCAAATAATAAAGGTGACAAGGGGCAGCCCTGACATGTGCCACTCTGGATAAGAAAAGGGGATGAGAGGATACCATTCCCCAAAACTTGAGTGAAGGGAGATTCATATAGTCGGGAAATAAGAGAGACAAAGTCCTCAGGTGCACCAAAGCGGTGAAGCGTTTCATACAGATGGTCCCAGGTGACCAGGTCGAACGCCTTTTCGGCATCAAGTGACAATAATACATTAGTGTCAGTGGGTTTGGAAAGCTGAAAGGCCTGCATAACAGTCAAGACCTTTCGGATATTGCTCACTGATTGCCGACCCCAGACAAATCCAGTCTGGTCTGTATGAACTATATCAGGGACTATGAATTTGAGTCTATTCGAGAGGATTTTAGTGAACAATTTATAATCCGTGTTTAGAAGGGAGATTGGACGATAAGAACTGGGAGACTCAGGATCCCGGCCAGGCTTCGGGATAACCTTTATGACCGCGGAATTAAAATATTGGGGCAAGGAAGCACCCTGCATAAAAGAATTAAATAAGACAGAAAGAGGTTCGCACAGTCTAGTAGATAGAATTTTATAGTAGTCATTGGCAAAACCGTCAGGGCCCGGAGTCTTCCCAGTCTTCAGTCCAGCTATTGCTAAAGAAACTTCCTCAGTGGTGATAGGTGCAAGAAGAGAGGTACAGTGCGACTCTGACATTTGAGGCAGATCAGTAGAAGACCAAAAGCTAGACTTGTGGGTCTGGTTAATAACAGGACGTGCATAAAGAGTGGTATAAAAAGACCGTAGCACCTCAGCAATCTCGGCCGAGGTCCGTACTCTGTCCCCACCTTGGGTGAGCAGAGAGTGAATGACCACTTTAGGGTGTCTGCCTTTTAGCAAACGGGATAACAGTTTGCCAGACTTATTGCCATATCTGTAAATGCCACAGTCTCTTGAAAATGAATATTTAGCTTCCATTTGAGAAAGGAGGGTATCAAACAGTGTTTTTTGTGTAAGGTATCGTTCCCTAGTAGAAGGGGAGGGGGAGGATTTAAATTCCCGAAAAGAGTGAGTAAGAGCCGCCTGGGCTTCCAAATATTGTGAGTTTAAATCTAAATCCCTTTTTTTACTATAGGACATAATGTGCCCCCGAATAACTGATTTTGACGCCTGACAGAAAAGAGCAGGATCCTCACTCAGAGTTTCTCCATTATGCGTATGATAGTCCAGCCATGCTGCATCTAATGAGGAGCGGAATTTCAGAGAGCCACTTAAATGAGAGGGGAAGTGCCAGGAGCGAAAAGGGGATTTTTCTGAGAGGAGCATCAATTTCATCCAGCATAAAGCATGGTCCGAAATACAGATATCCTCAATTTTAGAGTCAGCCACTTTTGAGAAAAAGGAGTCAGATAACAGCAGATAGTCAATCCTCGAGAACGTGTGGTGCGCAGCTGAGAGGCATGTAAATTCCCTTTCTAATGGGTAGCATGCGCGCCACACATCCACTAAGGACAACTGCGAGCAAATATAGGGGATACCAATACGTGGTAACGAGGGGGGAGCATGAGGGGGCGGGGAGGGGTTTATCCAAGGTTGGAGAAGAATATAAATTAAAATCTCCACCCAAGATTATAGGAATTTCAGAGTAGCTTAGTGACCATGTTCGTATAAAATTGCTTAGAGTACTGATTGGGAGCATAGATATTACAAAGTAGGAACCTGGATGCATACAATGTGACATCTGCCAGTACATACCGACCCTGAGTGTCATCTAAAATCGCATGGACAGAGATAGGGACCGTGTGCCGTGCTAAAATAATCACTCCCCTAGCCTTAGAAGAGAAGGAGGAAGAGGCTACCACAGACCAACCCATAGTGTTCAGTTTTACCACCTCATTTGGCATAAGGTGAGATTCCTGAATGAAAACAACATCCATCCCCACCTTCCGAAGATAGAGCAAAATCTTTCTGCGTTTAGCTGGGGAGTTGATCCCTCCCACATTCCACGTGCCGACACTCAAACTAGCCATGCATCAAATGAACTGGGAAAACCTGCGCAGTAATCATGATATCTACAGCCACCGAAAAACGGATACAAATCATACCGGGGTGGACACATTAGGAGGAGAAGGGGAGGGGGAGAAGAAAAGAGGGACAAAAACATAGAAAACACACAAAATATAACATTAACATTGTGAAAGAAAGTCCTGCTAAGGACAATCATAACTTCAGAAAACGAGAACAACCGGTTCAAGCAAGCACAGAGGCCGTCATAGACCGCCAATGAGCCAGCCAGAATTATGAAAACCTGAGGAAAAAATGAGGGAGGGGGCGCCCTTACCCACCCTCGGCAACATAATATATGAAAATATACATAGGAAAATTAACAAGAAAATATCAGAGCACACAGAGCATGTTACAGAAAAAAGAAAAACACAGCCTGTCACATAAGAAGTAGGGGGAGATATCTCCGCTAAGCATATATAACCATTCAAGAAAGATTACATAGCCACAAAAAGACAACAGGTGAATAAGAAAAATCTAAAACAGAAAACAAGGCAAAAAGGTTCAGCCCGCTGTATAAGACCAAAGTCTCTTTTGGGGGAAAAAACACCTGCAGCAGATTCTACAGCAATAATTAAATTGGCAGACATAACAGGAAACAGAGAAGTCCAGGAGCAATACTTAGCCATCTCGATCCAGGGTGTCATCCGCCTGAGAGGAGTCGTCATCTGCCTTGGATGCCTCAGAAACATAAGCCTCTGCATCTGCAAGATTTGTAAAGTCCCGGAAAGAATTTCCATCAAACAGGCGTAGTCTTGCAGGGAAGAGCAGAGCAAATTTTTTATTCGCCTTTACCAAACGGGAGCAAAGGGGCCCTATCGATTTGTCTATATAGATACCACGTTGTGGTCTCAAAAAGTTTATAGATGAACGACTGTACATCCGGGTCTAGAGTATCAATATACCTCTCCCACTTCTTGGCAAACCGCCTGACCCCCAATTCAATATCAGGAAGAGTAGCACGCCTCTCAAATAAATAATCCGTAGGGTCATGTGTTTCACAGCCATCAAAGAAGGGGTAGACGGTTTGATCCAATTATTAAGAATTTGTTTCTTGGCAATTGTCAGGATAACAGAGAGTACCGGAACAATGGGGGTAATTCCAAGTTGATCGCAGCAGGATTTTTTATAGCAATTGGGCAAAACCATGTGCACTGCAGGGGAGGCAGATATAACATGTACAGAGAGAGTTAGATTTGGGTGGGTTATTTTGTTTCTGTGCAGGGTAAATACTGGCTGCTTTATTTTTACACTGCAAATTAGATTGCAGATTGAACACACCCCACCCAAATCTAACTCTCTCTGCACATGTTATATCTGCCCCTCATGCAGTGCACATGGTTTTGCCCAATTGCTAACTTTCTTGCTGCTGCGATCAACTCAGAATTACCCCCAATGTCTCTATCTTCAGGCCCAAGAGCCCACTCCCTAAAATCAAGTAGCAAACAAGCCCTCGGGCGTTTTATTAACCGTAAGTTAAATACTGTGTTGAGATAAGCGACCACCTTGTACCAAAACTTAGATATTTTCCGGCAAGACCACATATTTTGGTACAAGGTAGCACTCTGCGCAGTACATTTGATGCAACAGCCAGTGTCGTCTGGGACCATGTGTGCCCTCTGATTAGGCGTTATATATGCCTTTTGGAGCGTCTTCAAGTGATCCTCTTGCAAAGAGGCAGAGTATAAGAACCTAAAAGTGGGTAAAATGTTATCTAACAATTCAGCGCACGATCCCATATTGGGGATATCTCTGGCCCATGAAGACAACGCGGAATCCCAGAGCCGGTCTCTATATGAGACCCTAAAGGTGTTTCTGAAGTAACTAAGATGATAAGGACAATCTTTAGTAAGCACCATTAAGGTGCGCAGCGGGTCTGTGGTAGCCTCAGAAATCATTGGGTGAGACTGGGATTGAGCAAAGTGTCTAGCCTGCAGGTACATAAAAAATTCCCGGTGGGAAATACCAAATTTTATCTGGATATCAGAGAAAGAAAGCACTGCGTTGCCTCCTGGGTCGTATATGTCTCTAATAGCTGCGATCCCCTTTTCTCTCCAACTCAAAAAATGTGCGTTATCAAGGCCAGGAAGGAAGCATGGGTTACCACAAAACGTAGTGTGAAGAGAGGTATCAGGTTTTCTCTGGGCTTTAGTGTGAGTAGCCTGCCATGCTCGGTATGTATGCCAAAATAAAATATTATGTTTTATCTCAGATGGGAGACGGGAGTTTGGCGTGTGTAAGAGTGCAGCAGGGGAGAAAGGATGGAATACGGCCAATTCAAGTGGCAAGTTCGTAAATACTGATCTGCCCCAAAGCCAATCTGTGATATACTGGTACATCGCTGCTCTACTAAATAGAACAGGATCCGGGATTCCCATACCTCCCTCTTCACGTAATAGCTGTAACCTAGCGTAGGGGACTCTTGGTCGTTTACCTGCCCATAGAAATCTAGTGAAACACTGTTTAAGAAAAAGGACATCTTTCTCAACAAGGGCAATAGGGAGCATAAGAAGAAAATAAGCAATCTTGGGAAAAACAACAGATTTAATAACTTCTGCGCGACCCATAAGAGACAAGGGCAGAGACGCCCAGTCTGTAAGGATTTTAGACACCTTGGACAAAATAGGACCAAAATTAACCGCATATAGATCCGGGAGGGAAGTAGGGATCTGAACCCCTAAATATCTAAGACTATCTCGAGCCACTGGGAATCGGGACAAGACCGGGTGTAATGGAAAGAGGGAAGAGTCTCCTGAAAGGAGGAGAAGCTCGGATTTAGATATATTAATTTTGTATCCCGCAAAGGAACCAAATTGTTCAATCAGGGAGACAATCGCAGGGATGGACGTATCAGGATGAGAAATAAATAGAAGCATGTCGTCAGCATACAGTGATAATTTTACCATAGTGTCCATTATTTTTATGCCTGTAAATCTGGGAGAATTTCTCAGGGAAACAGCTAGGGGTTCTAAAGCTAAGGCAAATAATAAAGGTGACAAGGGGCAGCCCTGACATGTGCCACTCTGGATAAGAAAAGGGGATGAGAGGATACCATTCCCCAAAACTTGAGTGAAGGGAGATTCATATAGTCGGGAAATAAGAGAGACAAAGTCCTCAGGTGCACCAAAGCGGTGAAGCGTTTCATACAGATGGTCCCAGGTGACCAGGTCGAACGCCTTTTCGGCATCAAGTGACAATAATACATTAGTGTCAGTGGGTTTGGAAAGCTGAAAGGCCTGCATAACAGTCAAGACCTTTCGGATATTGCTCACTGATTGCCGACCCCAGACAAATCCAGTCTGGTCTGTATGAACTATATCAGGGACTATGAATTTGAGTCTATTCGAGAGGATTTTAGTGAACAATTTATAATCCGTGTTTAGAAGGGAGATTGGACGATAAGAACTGGGAGACTCAGGATCCCGGCCAGGCTTCGGGATAACCTTTATGACCGCGGAATTAAAATATTGGGGCAAGGAAGCACCCTGCATAAAAGAATTAAATAAGACAGAAAGAGGTTCGCACAGTCTAGTAGATAGAATTTTATAGTAGTCATTGGCAAAACCGTCAGGGCCCGGAGTCTTCCCAGTCTTCAGTCCAGCTATTGCTAAAGAAACTTCCTCAGTGGTGATAGGTGCAAGAAGAGAGGTACAGTGCGACTCTGACATTTGAGGCAGATCAGTAGAAGACCAAAAGCTAGACTTGTGGGTCTGGTTAATAACAGGACGTGCATAAAGAGTGGTATAAAAAGACCGTAGCACCTCAGCAATCTCGGCCGAGGTCCGTACTCTGTCCCCACCTTGGGTGAGCAGAGAGTGAATGACCACTTTAGGGTGTCTGCCTTTTAGCAAACGGGATAACAGTTTGCCAGACTTATTGCCATATCTGTAAATGCCACAGTCTCTTGAAAATGAATATTTAGCTTCCATTTGAGAAAGGAGGGTATCAAACAGTGTTTTTTGTGTAAGGTATCGTTCCCTAGTAGAAGGGGAGGGGGAGGATTTAAATTCCCGAAAAGAGTGAGTAAGAGCCGCCTGGGCTTCCAAATATTGTGAGTTTAAATCTAAATCCCTTTTTTTACTATAGGACATAATGTGCCCCCGAATAACTGATTTTGACGCCTGACAGAAAAGAGCAGGATCCTCACTCAGAGTGTCTCCATTATGCGTATGATAGTCCAGCCATGCTGCATCTAATGAGGAGCGGAATTTCAGAGAGCCACTTAAATGAGAGGGGAAGTGCCAGGAGCGAAAAGGGGATTTTTCTGAGAGGAGCATCAATTTCATCCAGCATAAAGCATGGTCCGAAATACAGATATCCTCAATTTTAGAGTCAGCCACTTTTGAGAAAAAGGAGTCAGATAACAGCAGATAGTCAATCCTCGAGAACGTGTGGTGCGCAGCTGAGAGGCATGTAAATTCCCTTTCTAATGGGTAGCATGCGCGCCACACATCCACTAAGGACAACTGCGAGCAAATATAGGGGATACCAATACGTGGTAACGAGGGGGGAGCATGAGGGGGCGGGGAGGGGTTTATCCAAGGTTGGAGAAGAATATAAATTAAAATCTCCACCCAAGATTATAGGAATTTCAGAGTAGCTTAGTGACCATGTTCGTATAAAATTGCTTAGAGTACTGATTGGGAGCATAGATATTACAAAGTAGGAACCTGGATGCATACAATGTGACATCTGCCAGTACATACCGACCCTGAGTGTCATCTAAAATCGCATGGACAGAGATAGGGACCGTGTGCCGTGCTAAAATAATCACTCCCCTAGCCTTAGAAGAGAAGGAGGAAGAGGCTACCACAGACCAACCCATAGTGTTCAGTTTTACCACCTCATTTGGCATAAGGTGAGATTCCTGAATGAAAACAACATCCATCCCCACCTTCCGAAGATAGAGCAAAATCTTTCTGCGTTTAGCTGGGGAGTTGATCCCTCCCACATTCCACGTGCCGACACTCAAACTAGCCATGCATCAAATGAACTGGGAAAACCTGCGCAGTAATCATGATATCTACAGCCACCGAAAAACGGATACAAATCATACCGGGGTGGACACATTAGGAGGAGAAGGGGAGGGGGAGAAGAAAAGAGGGACAAAAACATAGAAAACACACAAAATATAACATTAACATTGTGAAAGAAAGTCCTGCTAAGGACAATCATAACTTCAGAAAACGAGAACAACCGGTTCAAGCAAGCACAGAGGCCGTCATAGACCGCCAATGAGCCAGCCAGAATTATGAAAAGCTGAGGAAAAAATGAGGGAGGGGGCGCCCTTACCCACCCTCTGCAACATAATATATGAAAATATACATAGGAAAATTAACAAGAAAATATCTGAGCACACAGAGCAATTGTTACAGAAAAAAGAAAAACACAGCCTGTCACATAAGAAGTAGGGGGAGATATCTCCGCTAAGCATATATAACCATTCAAGAAAGATTACATAGCCACAAAAAGACAACAGGTGAATAAGAAAAATCTAAAACAGAAAACAAGGCAAAAAGGTTCAGCCCGCTGTATAAGACCAAAGTCTCTTTTGGGGGAAAAAACACCTGCAGCAGATTCTACAGCAATAATTAAATTGGCAGACATAACAGGAAACAGAGAAGTCCAGGAGCAATACTTAGCCATCTCGATCCAGGGTGTCATCCGCCTGAGAGGAGTCGTCATCTGCCTTGGATGCCTCAGAAACATAAGCCTCTGCATCTGCAAGATTTGTAAAGTCCCGGAAAGAATTTCCATCAAACAGGCGTAGTCTTGCAGGGAAGAGCAGAGCAAATTTTTTATTCGCCTTTACCAAACGGGAGCAAAGGGGCCCTATCGATTTGTCTATATAGATACCACGTTGTGGTCTCAAAAAGTTTATAGATGAACGACTGTACATCCGGGTCTAGAGTATCAATATACCTCTCCCACTTCTTGGCAAACCGCCTGACCCCCAATTCAATATCAGGAAGAGCAGCACGCCTCTCAAATAAATAATCCGTAGGGTCATGTGTTTCACAGCCATCAAAGAAGGGGTAGACAGTTTGATCCAATTATTAAGAATTTGTTTCTTGGCAATTGTCAGGATAACAGAGAGTACCGGAACAATGGGGGTAATTCCAAGTTGATCGCAGCAGGATTTTTTATAGCAATTGGGCAAAACCATGTGCACTGCAGGGGAGGCAGATATAACATGTGCAGAGAGAGTTAGATTTGGGTGGGTTATTTTGTTTCTGTGCAGGGTAAATACTGGCTGCTTTATTTTTACACTGCAAATTAGATTGCAGATTGAACACACCCCACCCAAATCTAACTCTCTCTGCACATGTTATATCTGCCCCTCGTGCAGTGCACATGGTTTTGCCCAATTGCTAACTTTCTTGCTGCTGCGATCAACTCAGAATTACCCCCAATGTCTCTATCTTCAGGCCCAAGAGCCCACTCCCTAAAATCAAGTAGCAAACAAGCCCTCGGGCGTTTTATTAACCGTAAGTTAAATACTGTGTTGAGATAAGCGACCACCTTGTACCAAAACTTAGATATTTTCCGGCAAGACCACATATTTTGGTACAAGGTAGCACTCTGCGCAGTACATTTGATGCAACAGCCAGTGTCGTCTGGGACCATGTGTGCCCTCTGATTAGGCGCTATATATGCCCTTTGGAGCGTCTTCAAGTGATCCTCTTGCAAAGAGGCAGAGTATAAGAACCTAAAAGTGGGTAAAATGTTATCTAACAATTCAGCGCACGATCCCATATTGGGGATATCTCTGGCCCATGAAGACAACGCGGAATCCCAGAGCCGGTCTCTATATGAGACCCTAATGGTGTGTCACAACTGAGGGCCTGAGCTGACGGAAGGCAGCCTCAGTTGTAGGGGCTGAGATGTACCGGAACCTGGGAGGTTGTATCAGACCCCTGGACATGTAAGTAACATGAAGAGAAACCGCCCGAAGGCGTGACCACGACAACTTGAGTAAAAGTCAATGATATTTATTTATGACAAACTCCATGCATCACAGTAGCAGTAAAAAGTAACATTAAAATAAGCAGAGAAATAATAATACAGTTCCTGGGTACTACAGGGTGGCAGGGGCCACAGAGCTCTGGTGGTATGAGACAGTTCTTATTATCTGCAAGTTGGAAAGTCCTTACCAGGGTCAACTGTAGCAATGAGGAAAGCCCAGGGTCGTACCAGCTGGTGTTCCAGGGAAACCTGGACTGCTGTAGATAAAATGCTGCTGTGGGTACTGGTTAGAACCAGACAGGTGTTGGCACGGAGTGGATACTGGCTGGAACCAGTTAAATAATAAATAAAGCTTGAGAGCGATGCAATGTAGATGAAATGTAGAATTTGAGAGCGGAGAAATAATAATACCGGTGGAGAGTGGTAAAGTGTAGAAAGGACACCGGCCCTTTAAGAGAAGCTGTACTCTGCTGGAAGCTGGGCTGGAAGCAGGTAATGTTGTAGCTGGAAACAGATGAATCCACAATGGATTGGAGAGTCAGGCTACACCGCAGGTGGAATGCTGGTGCGGGTCTCTATGGTGGAAGTCTTGAGACAGGAGCTGGAACCTGGAAGACAATTACAGGAGAGAGACAAACAGGAACTAGGTTTGACAACCAAAGCACTGACGCCTTCCTTGCTCAGGCACAACCTATTTATACCTGCAGCAAGGAAGGCATTGGCTAGGCAATTATGCAAATTAATAATACTGACAACGGATTGGTAGGAATGATCAGCTGACAAAATCCAAGATGGCTGCGCCCATGCAGACACTTGGAGGGAAGTTTGGATTGTAATCCATGTGGTCTGGAAAACAGTAATGGCGGCGCCGGCCACCGGAGACAGGAGACGCCAGGCTGACAGATGCACATCCGACCACGCGGACACAGCGGAGGCCGCGGCTGACGTAATCGCCACTCTGAATGCAGAAGCTCAGGGACGGCGGCGGAGGCCGCGGGAGACGCCATGCCAGATGTATAAGGCGTTACTGTGACTGCGTCCAGAGAGACAGGAGAGGATGCGGGAATGTGCACATCAGGATAACAGATGGGATCCGGTCCTGGAGCGCTGAGCCAGCCTTAGGAGGCATCTGATAGGTAAGAAATGGCGTCCAGATACCCGGATCGTGACAGCGTGTTTCTGAAGTAACTAAGATGATAAGGACAATCTTTAGTAAGCACCATTAAGGTGCGCAGCGGGTCTGTGGTAGCCTCAGAAATCATTGGGTGAGACTGGGATTGAGCAAAGTGTCTAGCCTGCAGGTACATAAAAAATTCCCGTTGGGAAATACCAAATTTTATCTGGATATCAGAGAAAGAAAGCACTGCGTTGCCTCCTGGGTCGTATATGTCTCTAATAGCTGCGATCCCCTTTTCTCTCCAACTCAAAAAATGTGCGTTATCAAGGCCAGGAAGGAAGCATGGGTTACCCCAAAACGTAGTGTGAAGAGAGGTATCAGGTTTTCTCTGGGCTTTAGTGTGAGTAGCCTGCCATGCTCGGTATGTATGCCAAAATAAAATATTATGTTTTATCTCAGATGGGAGACGGGAGTTTGGCGTGTGTAAGAGTGCAGCAGGGGAGAAAGGATGGAATACGGCCAATTCAAGTGGCAAGTTCGTAAATACTGATCTGCCCCAAAGCCAATCTGTGATATACTGGTACATCGCTGCTCTACTAAATAGAACAGGATCCGGGATTCCCATACCTCCCTCTTCACGTAATAGCTGTAACCTAGCGTAGGGGACTCTTGGTCGTTTACCTGCCCATAGAAATCTAGTGAAACACTGTTTAAGAAAAAGGACATCTTTCTCAACAAGGGCAATAGGGAGCATAAGAAGAAAATAAGCAATCTTGGGAAAAACAACAGATTTAATAACTTCTGCGCGACCCATAAGAGACAAGGGCAGAGACGCCCAGTCTGTAAGGATTTTAGACACCTTGGACAAAATAGGACCAAAATTAACCGCATATAGATCCGGGAGGGAAGTAGGGATCTGAACCCCTAAATATCTAAGACTATCTCGAGCCACTGGGAATCGGGACAGGACCGGGTGTAATGGAAAGAGGGAAGAGTCTCCTGAAAGGAGGAGAAGCTCGGATTTAGATATATTAATTTTGTATCCCGCAAAGGAACCAAATTGTTCAATCAGGGAGACAATCGCAGGGATGGACGTATCAGGATGAGAAATAAATAGAAGCATGTCGTCAGCATACAGTGATCATTTTACCATAGTGTCCATTATTTTTATGCCTGTAAATCTGGGAGAATTTCTCAGGGAAACAGCTAGGGGTTCTAAAGCTAAGGCAAATAATAAAGGTGACAAGGGGCAGCCCTGACATGTGCCACTCTGGATAAGAAAAGGGGATGAGAGGATACCATTCCCCAAAACTTGAGTGAAGGGAGATTCATATAGTCGGGAAATAAGAGAGACAAAGTCCTCAGGCGCACCAAAGCGGTGAAGCGTTTCATACAGATGGTCCCAGGTGACCAGGTCGAACGCCTTTTCGGCATCAAGTGACAATAATACATTAGTGTCAGTGGGTTTGGAAAGCTGAAAGGCCTGCATAACAGTCAAGACCTTTCGGATATTGCTCACTGATTGCCGACCCCAGACAAATCCAGTCTGGTCTGTATGAACTATATCAGGGACTATGAATTTGAGTCTATTCGAGAGGATTTTAGTGAACAATTTATAATCCGTGTTTAGAAGGGAGATTGGACGATAAGAACTGGGAGACTCAGGATCCCGGCCAGGCTTCGGGATAACCTTTATGACCGCGGAATTAAAATATTGGGGCAAGGAAGCACCCTGCATAAAAGAATTAAATAAGACAGAAAGAGGTTCGCACAGTCTAGTAGATAGAATTTTATAGTAGTCATTGGCAAAACCGTCAGGGCCCGGAGTCTTCCCAGTCTTCAGTCCAGCTATTGCTAAAGAAAGTAGTAGAAGACCAAAAGCAAGACTTATGGGTCTGGTTAATAACAGGACGTGCATAAAGAGTGGTATAAAAAGACTGTAGCATCTCAGCAATCTCGGCCGAGGTCCGTACTCTGTCCCCACCTTGGGTGAGCAGAGAGTGAATGACCACTTTAGGGTGTCTGCCTTTTAGCAAACGGGATAACAGTTTGCCAGACTTATTGCCATATCTGTAAATGCCACAGTCTCTTGAAAATGAATATTTAGCTTCCATTTGAGAAAGGAGGGTATCAAACAGTGTTTTTTGTGTAAGGTATCGTTCCCTAGTAGAAGGGGAGGGGGAGGATTTAAATTCCCGAAAAGAGTGAGTAAGAGCCGCCTGGGCTTCCAAATATTGTGAGTTTAAATCTAAATCCCTTTTTTTACTATAGGACATAATGTGCCCCTGAATAACTGATTTTGACGCCTGCCAGAAAAGAGCAGGATCCTCACTCAGAGTTTCTCCATTATGCGTATGATAGTCCAGCCATGCTGCATCTAATGAGGAGCGGAATTTCAGAGAGCCACTTAAATGAGAGGGGAAGTGCCAGGAGCGAAAAGGGGATTTTTCTGATAGGAGCATCAATTTCATACAGCATAAAGCATGGTCCGAAATACAGATATCCTCAATTTTAGAGTCAGCCACTTTTGAGAAAAAGGAGTCAGATAACAGCAGATAGTCAATCCTCGAGAACGTGTGGTGCGCAGCTGAGAGGCATGTAAATTAGAGATGAGCGCCTGAAATTTTTCGGGTTTTGTGTTTTGGTTTTGGGTTCGGTTCCGCGGCCGTGTTTTGGGTTCGAACGCGTTTTGGCAAAACCTCACCGAATTATTTTTGTCGGATTCGGGTGTGTTTTGGATTCGGGTGTTTTTTTTCCAAAAACACTAAAAAACAGCTTAAATCATAGAATTTGGGGGTCATTTTGATCCCAAAGTATTATTAACCTCAAAAACCATAATTTACACTCATTTTCAGTCTATTCTGAATACCTCACACCTCACAATATTATTTTTAGTCCTAAAATTTGCACCGAGGTCGCTGTGTGAGTAAGATAAGCGACCCTAGTGGCCGACACAAACACCGGGCCCATCTAGGAGTGGCACTGCAGTGTCACGCAGGATGTCCCTTCCAAAAAACCCTCCCCAAACAGCACATGACGCAAAGAAAAAAAGAGGCGCAATGAGGTAGCTGTGTGAGTAAGATTAGCGACCCTAGTGGCCGACACAAACACCGGGCCCATCTAGGAGTGGCACTGCAGTGTCACGCAGGATGGCCCTTCCAAAAAACCCTCCCCAAACAGCACATGACGCAAAGAAAAAAAGAGGCGCAATGAGGTAGCTGACTGTGTGAGTAAGATTAGCGACCCTAGTGGCCGACACAAACACCGGGCACATCTAGGAGTGGCACTGCAGTGTCACGCAGGATGTCCCTTCCAAAAAACCCTCCCCAAACAGCACATGACGCAAAGAAAAAAAGAGGCGCAATGAGGTAGCTGTGTGAGTAAGATTAGCGACCCTAGTGGCCGACACAAACACCGGGCCCATCTAGGAGTGGCACTGCAGTGTCACGCAGGATGTCCCTTCCAAAAAACCCTCCCCAATCAGCACATGATGCAAAGAAAAAGAAAAGAAAAAAGAGGTGCAAGATGGAATTATCCTTGGGCCCTCCCACCCACCCTTATGTTGTATAAACAAAACAGGACATGCACACTTTAACCAACCCATCATTTCAGTGACAGGGTCTGCCACACGACTGTGACTGATATGACGGGTTGGTTTGGACCCCCCCCAAAAAAGAAGCAATTAATCTCTCCTTGCACAAACTGGCTCTACAGAGGCAAGATGTCCACCTCATCTTCACCCTCCGATATATCACCGTGTACATCCCCCTCCTCACAGATTATCAATTCGTCCCCACTGGAATCCACCATCTCAGCTCCCTGTGTACTTTGTGGAGGCAATTGCTGCTGGTCAATGTCTCCGCGGAGGAATTGATTATAATTCATTTTAATGAACATCATCTTCTCCACATTTTCTGGATGTAACCTCGTACGCCGATTGCTGACAAGGTGAGCGGCGGCACTAAACACTCTTTCGGAGTACACACTTGTGGGAGGGCAACTTAGGTAGAATAAAGCCAGTTTGTGCAAGGGCCTCCAAATTGCCTCTTTTTCCTGCCAGTATAAGTACGGACTGTGTGACGTGCCTACTTGGATGCGGTCACTCATATAATCCTCCACCATTCTATCAATGTTGAGAGAATCATATGCAGTGACAGTAGACGACATGTCCGTAATCGTTGTCAGGTCCTTCAGTCCGGACCAGATGTCAGCATCAGCAGTCGCTCCAGACTGCCCTGCATCACCGCCAGCGGGTGGGCTCGGAATTCTGAGCCTTTTCCTCGCACCCCCAGTTGCGGGAGAATGTGAAGGAGGAGATGTTGACAGGTCGCGTTCCGCTTGACTTGACAATTTTGTCACCAGCAGGTCTTTCAACCCCAGCAGACCTGTGTCTGCCGGAAAGAGAGATCCAAGGTAGGCTTTAAATCTAGGATCGAGCACGGTGGCCAAAATGTAGTGCTCTGATTTCAACAGATTGACCACCCGTGAATCCTTGTTAAGCGAATTAAGGGCTGCATCCACAAGTCCCACATGCCTAGCGGAATCGCTCCGTGTTAGCTCCTTCTTCAATGCCTCCAGCTTCTTCTGCAAAAGCCTGATGAGGGGAATGACCTGACTCAGGCTGGCAGTGTCTGAACTGACTTCACGTGTGGCAAGTTCAAAGGGCATCAGAACCTTGCACAACGTTGAAATCATTCTCCACTGCACTTGAGACAGGTGCATTCCATCTCCTATATCGTGCTCAATTGTATAGGCTTGAATGGCCTTTTGCTGCTCCTCCAACCTCTGAAGCATATAGAGGGTTGAATTCCACCTCGTTACCACTTCTTGCTTCAGATGATGGCAGGGCAGGTTCAGTAGTTTTTGGTGGTGCTCCAGTCTTCTGTACGTGGTGCCTGTACGCCGAAAGTGTCCCGCAATTTTTCTGGCCACCGACAGCATCTCTTGCACGCCCCTGTCGTTTTTTAAAAAATTCTGCACCACCAAATTCAAGGTATGTGCAAAACATGGGACGTGCTGGAATTTGCCCATATTTAATGCACACACAATATTGCTGGCGTTGTCCGATGCCACAAATCCACAGGAGAGTCCAATTGGGGTAAGCCATTCCGCGATGATCTTCCTCAGTTGCCGTAAGAGGTTTTCAGCTGTGTGCGTATTCTGGAAAGCGGTGATACAAAGCGTAGCCTGCCTAGGAAAGAGTTGGCGTTTGCGAGATGCTGCTACTGGTGCCGCCGCTGCTGTTCTTGCGGCGGGAGTCCATACATCTACCCAGTGGGCTGTCACAGTCATATAGTCCTGACCCTGCCCTGCTCCACTTGTCCACATGTCCGTGGTTAAGTGGACATTGGGTACAACTGCATTTTTTAGGACACTGGTGAGTCTTTTTCTGACGTCCGTGTACATTCTCGGTATCGCCTGCCTAGAGAAGTGGAACCTAGATGGTATTTGGTAACGGGGGCACACTGCCTCAATAAATTGTCTAGTTCCCTGTGAACTAACGGCGGATACCGGACGCACGTCTAACACCAACATAGTTGTCAAGGACTCAGTTATCCGCTTTGCAGTAGGATGACTGCTGTGATATTTCATCTTCCTCGCAAAGGACTGTTGAACAGTCAATTGCTTACTGGAAGTAGTACAAGTGGGCTTACGACTTCCCCTCTGGGATGACCATCGACTCCCAGCGGCAACAACAGCAGCGCCAGCAGCAGTAGGCGTTACACGCAAGGATGCATCGGAGGAATCCCAGGCAGGAGAGGACTCGTCAGACTTGCCAGTGACATGGCCTGCAGGACTATTGGCATTCCTGGGGAAGGAGGAAATTGACACTGAGGGAGTTGGTGGGGTGGTTTGCGTGAGCTTGGTTACAAGAGGAAGGGATTTACTGGTCAGTGGACTGCTTCCGCTGTCACCCAAAGTTTTTGAACTTGTCACTGACTTATTATGAATGCGCTGCAGGTGACGTATAAGGGAGGATGTTCCGAGGTGGTTAACGTCCTTACCCCTACTTATTACAGCTTGACAAAGGGAACACACGGCTTGACACCTGTTGTCCGCATTTCTGGTGAAATACCTCCACACCGAAGAGCTGATTTTTTTGGTATTTTCACCTGGCATGTCAACGGCCATATTCCTCCCACGGACAACAGGTGTCTCCCCGGGTGCCTGACTTAAACAAACCACCTCACCATCAGAATCCTTCTGGTCAATTTCCTCCCCAGCGCCAGCAACACCCATATCCTCCTCATCCTGGTGTACTTCAACACTGACATCTTCAATCTGACTATCAGGAACTGGACTGCGGGTGCTCCTTCCAGCACTTGCAGGGGGCATGCAAATAGTGGAAGGCGCATGCTCTTCACGTCCAGTGTTGGGAAGGTCAGGCATCGCAACCGACACAATTGGACTCTCCTTGTGGATTTGGGATTTCAAAGAACGCACAGTTCTTTGCGGTGCTTTTGCCAGCTTGAGTCTTTTCAGTTTTCTAGCGAGAGGCTGAGTGCTTCCATCCTCATGTGAAGCTGAACCACTAGCCATGAACATAGGCCAGGGCCTCAGCCGTTCCTTGCCACTCCGTGTGGTAAATGGCATATTGGCAAGTTTACGCTTCTCCTCCGACAATTTTATTTTAGGTTTTGGAGTCCTTTTTTTTCTGATATTTGGTGTTTTGGATTTGACATGCTCTGTACTATGACATTGGGCATCGGCCTTGGCAGACGACGTTGCTGGCATTTCATCGTCTCGGCCATGACTAGTGGCAGCAGCTTCAGCACGAGGTGGAAGTGGATCTTGATCTTTCCCTAATTTTGGAACCTCAACTTTTTTGTTCTCCATATTTTATAGGCAGAACTAAAAGGCACCTCAGGTAAACAATGGAGATGGATGGATTGGATACTAGTATACAATTATGGACGGACTGCCACGGTTAGGTGGTATAAAAAAACCACGGTTAGGTGGTATATATTGTAATACAATTATGGATGGACGGACTGCCTGCCGAGTGCCGACACAGAGGTAGCCACAGCCGTGAACTACCGCACTGTACACTGGTTGATAAAGAGATAGTAGTATACTCGTAACAACTAGTATGACTGACTATGACGGTATAAAGAATGAAAAAAAAACCACGGTTAGGTGGTATATATTGTAATACAATTATGGATGGACGGACTGCCTGCCGAGTTCCGACACAGAGGTAGCCACAGCCGTGAACTACCGCACTGTACACTGGTTGATAAAGAGATAGTAGTATACTCGTAACAACTAGTATGACTGACTATGACGGTATAAAGAATGAAAAAAAAACCACGGTTAGGTGGTATATATTATAATACAATTATGGATGGACGGACTGCCTGCCGAGTGCCGACACAGAGGTAGCCACAGCCGTGAACTACCGCACTGTACACTGGTTGATAAAGAGATAGTAGTATACTCGTAACAACTAGTATGACTGACTATGACGGTATAAAGAATGAAAAAAAAACCACGGTTAGGTGGTATATATTATAATACAATTATGGATGGACGGACTGCCTGCCGACTGCCGACACAGAGGTAGCCACAGCCGTGAACTACCGCACTGTACACTGGTTGATAAAGAGATAGTAGTATACTCGTAACAACTAGTATGACACTATGACGGTATAAAGAATGAAAAAAAAACCACGGTTAGGTGGTATATATTATAATACAATTATGGATGGACGGACTGCCTGCCGACTGCCGACACAGAGGTAGCCACAGCCGTGAACTACCGCACTGTACACTGGTTGATAAAGAGATAGTAGTATACTCGTAACAACTAGTATGACACTATGACGGTATAAAGAATGAAAAAAAAACCACGGTTAGGTGGTATATATTATAATAATACAATTATGGATGGACGGACTGCCTGCCGACTGCCGACACAGAGGTAGCCACAGCCGTGAACTACCGCACTGTACACTGGTTGATAAAGAGATAGTAGTATACTCGTAACAACTAGTATGACTATGACGACGGTATAAAGAAAGAAAAAAAAATACCACGGTTAGGTGGTATATAATTATACAATTATGGATGGACGGACTGCCTGCCGTGTGCCGACTGCCGACACAGAGGTAGCCACAGCCGTGAACTACCGCACTGTACTGTGTCTGCTGCTAATATAGACTGGTTGATAAAGAGATAGTATACAACAATATACTACTATACTGGTGGTCAGGCACTGGTCACCACTAGTCACACTGGCAGTGGCACTCCTGCAGCAAAAGTGTGCACTGTTTAATTTTAAATTAATATAATATTATGTACTCCTGGCTCCTGCTATAACAACCTGCAGTGCTCCCCAGTCTCCCCCACAATTATTATAAGCTTTTATACATTGATGTGCAGCACACTGGGCTGAGCTGAGTGCACACAGACTGAGTCACACTGTGTGACTGCTGTGTATCGTTTTTTTCAGGCAGAGAACGGATATAGCAGAGAACGGATATATTAAATAAAAGTTAACTTAACAACAACTGCACTGGTCACTGTGGTAAACTCTGTCTGCACAATCTCTCTCTCTCTCTCTCTCTTCTAATCTATTCTAATGGAGAGGACGCCAGCCACGTCCTCTCCCTATCAATCTCAATGCACGTGTGAAAATGGCGGCGACGCGCGGCTCCTTATATAGAATCCGAGTCTCGCGAGAATCCGACAGCGTCATGATGACGTTCGGGCGCGCTCGGGTTAACCGAGCAAGGCGGGAAGATCCGAGTCGCTCGGACCCGTGAAAAAAAAAGTGAAGTTCGTGCGGGTTCGGATTCAAAGAAACCGAACCCGCTCATCTCTAATGTAAATTCCCTTTCTAATGGGTAGCATGCGCGCCACACATCCACTAAGGACAACTGCGAGCAAATATAGGGGATACCAATACGTGGTAACGAGGGGGGAGCATGAGGGGGGGGGGGGGTTTATCCAAGGTTGGAGAAGAATGTAAATTAAAATCTCCACCCAAGATTATAGGAATTTCAGAGTAGCTTAGTAGCTTAGTGACCATGTTCGTATAAAATTGCTTAGAGTACTGATTGGGAGCATATATATTACAAAGTAGGAACCTGGATGCATACAATGTGACATCTGCCAGTACATACCGACCATGAGTGTCATCTAAAATCGCATGGACAGAGATAGGGACCGTGTGCCGTGCTAAAATAATCACTCCCCTAGCCTTAGAAGAGAAGGAGGAAGAGGCTACCACAGACCAACCCATAGTGTTCAGTTTTACCACCTCATTTGGCATAAGGTGAGATTCCTGAATGAAAACAACATCCATCCCCACCTTCCAAAGATAGAGCAAAATCTTTCTGCATTTAGCTGGGGAGTTGATCCCTCCCACATTCCACGTGCCGACACTCAAACTAGCCATGCATCAAATGAACTGGGAAAACCTGCGCAGTAATCATGATATCTACAGCCACCGAAAAACGGATACAAATCATACCGGGGTGGACACATTAGGAGGAGAAGGGGAGGGGGAGAAGAAAAGAGGGACAAAAACATAGAAAACACACAAAATATAACATTAACATTGTGAAAGAAAGTCCTGCTAAGGACAATCATAACTTCAGAAAATGAGAACAACCGGTTCAAGCAAGCACAGAGGCCGTCATAGACCGCCAATGAGCCAGCCAGAATTATGAAAACCTGAGGAAAAAATGAGGGAGGGGGCGCCCTTACCCACCCTCGGCAACATAATATATGAAAATATACATAGGAAAATTAACAAGAAAATATCAGAGCACACAAAGCATGTTACAGAAAAAAGAAAAACACAGCCTGTCACATAAGAAGTAGGGGGAGATATCTCCGCTAAGCATATATAACCATTCAAGAAAGATTACATAGCCACAAAAAGACAACAGGTGAATAAGAAAAATCTAAAACAGAAAACAAGGCAAAAAGGTTCAGCCCGCTGTATAAGACCAAAGTCTCTTTTGGGGGAAAAAACACCTGCAGCAGATTCTACAGCAATAATTAAATTGGCAGACATAACAGGAAACAGAGAAGTCCAGGAGCAATACTTAGCCATCTCGATCCAGGGTGTCATCCGCCTGAGAGGAGTCGTCATCTGCCTTGGATGCCTCAGAAACATAAGCCTCTGCATCTGCAAGATTTGTAAAGTCCCGGAAAGAATTTCCATCAAACAGGCGTAGTCTTGCAGGGAAGAGCAGAGCAAATTTTTTATTCGCCTTTACCAAACGGGAGCAAAGGGTGGTAAATTCCCGACGTGCCCGGGATACCTCCGTGGAGTAGTCCTGGAAAATGGCCAAACGACCTCCCTCCCATTGTAAATTCCTATGCCTCCTGGATGCCGTCCATATTGCCTCCTTATGGAGAAAGTTCAGACATTTAAATATAACCACACGTGGTCTGCTATTAGGTGAAGAACGTGGGGGACCCAGTCTGTGGGCTCTCTCGATAACTAAGCCAGTGCATTCATCTTGGATATGCAACAAATCAAGGAGGGACGTTTGTAAAAAAAAGAGTCAAATCAGGACCTTTCAGTGACTCAGGGAGCCCCAGCACCCGAAGATTCGATCTCCTCGATCTATTTTCAAGATCGTCAACCTTGTTCAGCAGCTGGAAGTGAGATTTCTGGAGCTCATCACATCTGTGCTTAAGATCCCCAACATCCTGAATAGTCTCCCCCAGCCTTTGTTCATTTGTAAGAACAGTCTTAGATAACTGCTTGATTTGGGATTTTAGGTCTTTTACTGCCTGCTGCATTTTAGCAGCATGTGCATCCATGATAGGCTCCATGGCATCCCTAACAGCTCTCACTACATCAGCATAAGTCACTGGAGAGGCATGGGAACAGTCAGGCTCACCTGATGGAGAAATGTGTTTTGCAGAAGCCTGTTTAATGCTGCCAGCAGCCTGCAGACTCGTTTGTGAGCTAGGTGCGGCGGCCATCTTGGATTCCCCCGGCCGTTTTTCAGACCTCGATCTCTGGGCTTTAGGGGGCATTGGGGAGGACAGAAACCTTTCCATCCAGTCCCCAGCACTTTCCCACAGGTAGTGTGCGCCAGGTGCGGAGAAAAGCCGCGAACGGGAGGCGCTGTGTGCTCCGGTTACCGAGGGTGCAGGAGAGCTGCAGCATTCAGCTTCTCCTCACATGGGCGCCGGAACCGGAAGTCTCATCTGTCTGTGAACTTAACCTCCATCTATCCCACCAAGTCACCATAATTTAACTGGCTAAGTTAACTGTACTATAAAAAGGAAGATAAGGCTGACAATTTCCTTGCCACCAATTTTTATGCTAAAAGCTGTTGCCTCCTCTCCATTAAGGACTCCATTAAAGTCCTCATATATGACCCTCAAAAAAATCCAAAACTACTAACTCAAGTTCTATTACTTATACACGTCTGCCGTGAAAATGCTACAGAGGATTTACTGATGGTGGGTGGTACTTCCAAATTACACCCAGAAAGTCTGTACAACCTTATGCTGATTACACATCTTGCGGCAGATGTATTAATCCTGGAGATAGGCATTAAGAAGTGATAAAGCGGTGATAAGTGCAAGGTGATAACGCACCTGTCAATCAACACCAATATGTAAATTGACAGTTATGAGCTGATTGGCTGGTGCGTTATCACCTTGCACTTATCACCACTTTATCACTTCTTTATGCCTTCTCCGGGCTTAATATATATGCCCCCTTATAAGCTAAAACAGGCTGTGAAGTGTCAAGAGGTTTGGAGGCCCTCTGGGGCTGGCAGCTTTTTGACTGTCTATTACTGTATAAAAAGTTTGCTAACATCCTGGTCCCCCATATTTACATCTTCTTCAATTTCATCCTGTAAGGTCACCCGTGGGCTAGTGAATTTCTGGAGGCAAATATCACCATTATCCAAAAAGAGGGGAACCATTGACCTTGTCCATATTTTAAATTCTAGGAAATCTCCCTCGTAAATTCTAAGAAATCTCCCTCAATTATTATGTTATTGGATGCAGAGAAAACTTTTGATAGGAACCCTTGACAGTGTATATCTCAGAGACTATTGCACTTTGGCCTCTCTTGAAGCTTCCTCAGATATTTGCTCTTTCTGATACCATCAGAGATCCCTGATATCCATGGCATGATCATTTGTACAAGGCAAAAATCTGATTCTGCACATGGGGCTTGATTACCGTCCCAATGGTAGTGTGGTCCATACTGCAAGATAACAATTTTTGGTACTCTGCTCTGGACCCAAACTGTGCATGTACAGTATCACAAACTAAAAAACATATGGTGAATTTTAACACCAATGAGGAAGCAAATATTTAAACGTCACATACTGGTCATAAGTACTTATGCTCAGTATGTGGATTTTAAAACATATTCGGGCCCTCATTGGTGTCAACATTCACCATTTGTTTTTTAGCTTGGTATACATTGGGTAACACAGTTTTAGCCATTGAGGTGTGCAAGTATATAATAGTTTTTCTGACCGTTAGGTACTGTATGTTTTTGACTGCCCCTGGAATTGTTTTGTGTTATCATAATGTGCAGTATGAGTCTGCGACATAATGTGCCATTGAATTCAGATCAGCAGCAGACTGTCAGTGATTGACAGTCTGCTGCCATTTGGGGGTGGTGACGGCCCCCATTTCCCAAATGGCGAGTCAACAAAGGTGTATCACCACTATTGTGGAGAAGTGATGAGGCCGGGATCTCTGTCGGATGACAGAGATTTCCTGGTGTCTTTGTTGAACCTGCGGCAGTCAGCTTGAGAGAACCCATGTCTATATCTGAATAAGACCCATAATTCTAATGAAATTCCCCAATTAATGAATATTGCACTTGCTTGAGTGGAATCCATGAAATATTAAACATTTCCTGCATGAGTTGAGGATTTTCCTACTAGAAATTAAGTATACCTAAAGGTAAAAAATATTAACCTGGTAAAAATTAAAATATTAAACACCCCTGAGGAAGTCAATTAGTCAACAAAATGCATTGAAGAATAATGTAATTGTGACTAAAGGTGGGCGACCTTGCTGTCCACGAGCACACACCCCATAAGAGGAAGGACAGCAAGCTAAATGCCATCCAGCCTACATTAGACCACTCTGCATGTGCTGTGTAAGATACATTGACACTTTTTTATGAATAAAACCAGTCACAAATAAAACATACAGTAATTGATCATTATGGTTTTCGGGTGAACTCTGGTGAAGGTCTTGTTGTAGAATCAATAATGAGAATCCTTCTCAGTTCATCCAATTTCGGGGAACAATTTCAAGAAGCTTACACTTGTCTAGGATTTTAAAATGATTGAACTTTTAAAGAGAAATTGTTTTGGTGCCAGTGGTGGATTTTGCAGCCCCCCTTCCCCCCAGTAAATTCCCCCACTGCAATGAATCAGTTGCAGTCTGTGACTGCACTGACTTCCCTGTGACTGGCAGTAACATCCTATTGGAAGTCGTACCTGACAGTCACCTGCAGGACAGGCAGTCCCATTAGGAGGTGTTTACTCCCTCTGGGACTGCCAGGTAAGACTGTGATTAACAGAGAGCTGGCTTCTTGTAGGATGCCAGTCCCTGTATCATTGTTAGCCCTATCCAGCTTTTATGGGCTGCTGCCGATGCAGTTCATAGAACCTTGGGGTTTGTGAATGTACAGTCAAGCTACCGCTTGTTCACATGTGTCTGTTGCGGCACCTGCCAGTTTAATTGTACAGGTGCTGGGACCTAGCCGGCCGCAGGGAAAAGGGCAGCATGCCTGGCAGTGGGAACGAAGCATCATGGCCAACGGAAGCCCCCATCCTCCACCCAGGTTGGAGATGCCTTTGGTTGGTACACCCTAAAGCCCCCTAAACTGAAGCAAAAGACTTTCAGTGGGATTGCAGCTTGAATGGCTTCTGTCATGCTCTTTTTCTCAGAATAGGTTGCACTGGTTAACTGAACTATTGATTTTTTTGGTGTGATAGCAGAAAGTGTCTTCTGAAATATGAATAAAATACGGACAAGATGGCAAGTGTCCCCTTATGCTTTAAAATCTAGTAAATCTACACGACTTAAGATTTCTAGTTGTCTATTGTCGAGTGTTCAAATAATATTGACTACTGTAAGTTAAGCTATACTGCACAATTACTGTCTGGGTTTATATAACATTTTGTAATATGAGTGTCTCTATTTAAAATATTGAAACTTTGCTATAGGATATGTTTATTTATGTTCTTATTGTAAGAGTGTTTTATATGATATATTTTCATACCTAAAAATAGGGATGTGTGCCAGCCCAAATCATGGGTTTTGGATCTTGACTAAGCTAAGTGACAGCAGTGGGCACCACAGACATGTGGCACTTAAACTTCCAACATGTCACATCTAGGAAACAAAATGGCACTGCAGTGGCAGACAGTTTTATCATCTTTTACAAACCCATAGACATCAACATTGTTTTCATTTATCAAGAACAACATCAAAGGCCAGAGGGAGTTTGAGTATGTATGTAGTGGAAGGCAGGTTAAGGAAGGAAGAATTGAGTTTTTAGTAAATGTAATATTATTCTTTTTTTCCAAAGCAAATTTATGAGGGAGGAGGGGGTAATATGGACAGTAGGCCATCAGGTTTTAGCAGTTAATTGAGAATCCGCTACCAAATTCCATCTCAATTCCACTTTGGCAGAACAGCAATTCCTTGGCTGTACTGGGAGAAAGATGGAATTGTCCTTGGGACCTCCCACCCACCCTTTTGTTTTATATATCACAAATCTTGAGGAGAATCCAAGCAGGGTAAGCCATTTTGCAATGGTTTCCCTGAGTTTTTCTAAGTGGTTGTCAGCGGTATTCCTCTTAGTAAAACTGGTGATACACAGAGTAGCCTGCCTCTGACTTAGCAGGCATGTGTTAGAAGCAGCTGCTGTTTGTGCTGCTGAAGGCTATACACATGCACAGTGGGTATAGTTAGCCCTGTCCCACTTACCAAGATATCTGTGGTTAAGTGGACAGTGGGTACAATGGCATTTCGGAGGACTCTAATAAGGATTTTTTTTAACACCCTTGTACAGACTGGGAATTGCTTTTCTAGTGAAGGGGAATCTATATGGGATTTGGTAGCAAATTAATGCAGATTAATGCAGATACTAGATGCACATCTAATACCAGCATAACTGTTATGGCATCAGTGATCTGCTGTTCAACTGGGTGACTGCTGTCATACTTGTCCCCTCTTGAAAAGGACTGTTTAATAGTCAATTGTTTTGTTAAACTACTACAAGCAGACTTCCTGGTCCCTTTCTGGGATGAAGATCCTCTCACAGCAGAAGCAGCAGAAGCAGCAGCAACAACAACAACAACAACAACAACAACAACAACAACAACAACAACAACAACAACAACAACAGTAATAGCACTCAAGGATCCTTCTGAGGAATCCCTGATAGGAGAGGAGTCAGTCATGCTTATGAAACTGGATGCAGGACTACTTCCTATCATGACTGAGGATGTTGATGATGAAGGTGTTGGTAGTGGAGATTGCAGGCACTTGAATCTAACAGAGAGAAGGGAGCTACACAGATTGTTAAATTTTTAGCCAAAGTTTCTGAATTTGAGAAAAAAACTTTGGATGAATGTGTTGCAAGTGACATAAGATGGAGGAAGTTTCTAGATGGTTAAGGTCCCTACCTCTACTTACTTTTGCATTGATGGCTTGACAGTTGTTGTCAAGATTTGTGTAGAAATAATTCCACCCATAAGAGGTGGCTTTTTCTGTCTTTTGCCCCGGCATGGCAATAGGCTTTTTCATATCATGGGCAACAACTGTTTCCACTGGTGCCTGATTTACACAAACAACATCCTCAGCATCAACATCCTCATCAACCTCATCAGTGTCACATTGTTACAATATGTGTTTTATACACTGCAGTCTGACCAGCAGTGCAAAAGAAGAATAGTATAGTACACTGGGGTATGCTTTTTATTTATACTGGGGTCACACCCCTAGATTGACAGAGCGCCCCTGCATATAAGCTCAGCAGTCCCTTGAATGACACAGAAAACCTTTATATTCAACAAAGCACCCCTGGGGATGGACCACCCACAGTTGGTGTACCACCTACAGTGTCACAATAAGTGTATGATAACACTGCAATCACCACCGGCAGTGCCACAGAAAAATAATAGTATAATACAATGGGGTATAGCACAAAATATATTTTTTGCTCATTTTTTTAAACAGGGGTTGCACCCCTAGATTGACAGAGCACTCAGACAGTGGGGTCAATCTAGGGTTTTCCCCTGTACCCCTGTGGGCCACTCCAACCCTGACCCCAGACCTTTGACGGAACACACTGTAGCACACCTTGATGGACAACACCGCAGCACCCCTCAATGGACAACACAGCAACCCTGGATGGACACAGCACGGACACGTCTGCTGAGTACAAGCTCCGCAGCCGCAGTGAAATTGTGCCAATCACCAGGGGCCTTATATAGTATCTAAAACCTGAAAGATGAAGTTATTCCTTGTTTTGAGATCTGATTCAGGCATGAAAACCAGAGTCACACCCGGATCCCGGCCCGGATCATGAAGTTCAGGTGGGTCCTGTTCTCTGAGAACCAGACCCGCTCATTGTTACTTAAAAATGTATTGTACTTTGAATGTTTTCCTTTTTTATAAAATGTAAATAAAAATACAAAAAAATTAAATTAGCTAAAGATATGGCAGCCAAGCTAACAGAATGCTCACTTCTAAACTTTTTCGTGGAAGTGAAAATTTTTAAACTTAGCATCATGGTGAAGAATAGTTCCAACCTCTTTTATTTTAATAGTGAATATGTTCTCTCATTATTATAGGGCTTACAGTGTTATTAAATCCCCTTTTCCTATTAATCAATTTGTCTCCACACCATGCAGTAGCTGTACCAACCCCATTTACTTTGTTGAAACACTTATTCCCCTTTCTTGCAAACCTTTGCTTTCAATTTTTTTAATAGCAGCTCATACAATGGAACTCATCAGGAAGCACCTGCACTAATCGCATTGAGCTTACATTAAGATGCCTCCTTGTCTGCTGCATACTGGTTCAGTTTAAGTTCTATGTTCTGCAGATGAATGTACTGCCAATAGATGACCTCTGTTACCTACCACCCCATGCTGTGCCAATAATGCAAACAAGGGCCCTCATTCCGAGTTGATCGGTCGCAAGGCGAATTTAGCAGAGTTACACACGCTAAGCCGCCGCCTACTGGGAGTGAATCTTAGCTTCTTAAAATTGCGAACGATGTATTCGCAATATTGCGATTACTAACTACTTAGCAGTTTCAGAGTAGCTCCAGACTTACTCTGCCTGTGCGATCAGTTCAGTGCTTGTCGTTCCTGGTTGACGTCACAAACACACCCAGCGTTCGCCCAGGCACTCCCACCGTTTCCCCGGCCACTCCTGCGTTTTTTCCGGAAACGGTAGCGTTTTCAGCCACACGCCCCTGAAACGCCGTGTTTCCGCCCAGTAACACCCATTTCCTGTCAATCACATTACGATCGCCGGAGCGAAGAAAAAGCCGTGAGTAAAAATACTATCTTCATAGTAAAGTTACTTGGCGCAGTCGCAGTGCGAACATTGCGCATGCGTACTAAGCGGATTTTCACTGCGATGCGATGAAAAATACCGAGCGAACAACTCGGAATGAGGGCCAATGCTTTTTTTAATGTGTCAGATATGATGGGCCACTGTCTCTCACCTGCACCATGTGAAGATCCTGCTGGAATGACACTGAGCCCGCTTTTTCTTCTTTTACCATGCCAACTTTGTTACTTTTGTGAGCTGAAACAGTGATTTCCTCTCCTGTGATGAGAACGTGTTCCAAAATTTGACTGCATATTACCATCTGGCAACAATCTCCATCTAACAGGAGGCCTACTGTAACTTTCCCCTTGCCTATCTCTACACTTATATATCTTACTTCCTCTACCTGGGAGATCTTGCAATATTTCCTCTTATCAAAAAGAAATCCCCAGTTCACAGAGTGTCAGTGAAACCCATGACAGGCCCCCTCCTGCATGCTCCTTTCAATGTATCTAAACTCAAGCAATAAAATAAATGTATACCCTAAATACATTAGGTCAAATATTACTGCATATATAATTTCTTTTCTTATAAATTATATTCAATTAAATAATATTTGTAAGGTTTTTCAACTGTTATCAAATTAAATGAAGTATTAGGTGATCTCTTGGAATGATTCTACAGCTACCTTCTGCTGTTCTAATGTTGACCCTACTAATATGAGAAACTAATGGAGACCTATGGATTTAATTTAAATTTACAGCAACAAAAAACAGAATTGTTTAAATATTCAGCTTTGTTTTGTATCTTTTTTTCCTGCTTAAGGTTTTCAACAAATCATACTAAAAAGTTTTCTTAATTCTAATCATAGTGTGATGAGGATCACAAATATGGGGACTCAAATGAACGCTTTTGGTGTTTATTTTGAACAGCAGGTCACCACATAGCAAGTTTAATCCATATGCAGTCGGTAAACAGGCAGTAGCATACAGGCACTCTCAGCATGGCAGACTCTTGATAGGCTCCAGTGGTCCCTAGTCTAACCCACACAACCCAGCCTATCACTTGGGTAGCTACTCCACCGTCAAGAGCAAGGTGACTCTGCCCTGGAAACCCTTATATCAGGAAATCCCAGGTGCTGCTGATCACACACCTGGGATTCTGCTACTGCTTCAAAAACCTGGTCTGGATCCTCCACATTACTTTCACATGGAAAAATGCTGTCTCTGCAACACTCCTCCCCCCTTAGCTTCAACCACCCTGGTGAAGCTACACTATTTTCAGGTGAGCTCTCTGCCTCGCCCATCCCTACCTGTGTCATTCGCCCAGGTACACAGCCTTCTACTACCTTCCAGAGGTCACCCACCTCACCTTCTTCCTCCTCCCCTAGCTTCACCATAGGGTTGCTTGGAGGAACAGGACCTACAAAGCTCCTGGAAAGGGCATTGGCATTGAGGTGCTGTTTCCCTGGACGATGCCTCCCCTCAAACTTAAATGGCTGCAAAGCCAAAAACCAATGGGTCACACGAGCATTCACCTCTTTGTTTGTATGCATCCACTGTAGGGGTGCATGGTCTGTGACCAACAAAAACTTTTGTCCCAATAAATAATACCTTAATGACTAAACTGCCCATTTAATGACCAAGCACTCCTGCTTTACAGTTGAGTACCTGCGCCCCCTTGGCAATAATCTACGGCTAAGGTAGAGGATGGGCTTCTCCTCTCCATCTACCTCTTGGGATAGGACTGCTCCTAATCCTGTCCCAGACACATCCGATTGTAACAAAAATTGCTTTTTAAAGTCAGGAGCTTGCAAGACAGGCTCAGTACACAAAGCTCATCTTAAATCCTGCCAAGCAGTTTCCACTAGTTCAGACCACGTTATCTTGTCTGGGAATAGTTTTTTAAGACATTCGGTTAGTGGAGCCACTCCAGCGGCGAAATCTCGAATGAACCTGCGATAATATCTGACCAAACCGAGAAATGTCCTAAGTTGTGATTTACATATAGGTCTAGACCAGGTGAGGACTGCTTCTACCTTACTAGGCTGAGGTTTAACCTGTCCTCTGCCCACAATGTACCCCAAATACTTGGCCTCAATCATACCAATGGCATATTTCTCAGGGTTGGGGGTAAACCTGTGTGCCCATAGAGACTGTAAAACGGCTTCTACCTTTGGTAGGTGTGACTCCCAATCAGAGCTGAAAATAACAATGTCATCCAAATATACAGTCGCATATTCCCTGTGGGGCCGCAGCAACTTATTCATAGCTGTCTGGAAGGTTGCTGGGGCACCATGTAAACCAAATGGGAGTATTTAATATTGGAATAATAATTCTGGGGTAGAGAAGGCTGTTTTTGCCTTAGCAGCTTCTGTTAACAGAATCTGCCAATAACCTTTTGTCAAATCAAGTATAGTGAGATATTGACTATTGGCTAAATTTTCTACCAACTCATCAACCCGGGGCATAAGGTAAGAATCAAACCGGGACACAATTTAATTTACAGAAGTCAATGCAGAACCGTAAGGCACCTGAAGGCTTCGGTACTAGGACAATTGGATTATTCCACTAACTGGTGGATTCCTTTATAACCCCTAGGTGTAACATCTCTTCCACCTCCTGCTTTACCGCTGCCCACTTTGCTCTGGGTATGCAATAGGGCCTCTGTTTAATGACCACCCTGGGTGGAGTCACAACATTATGTTGGATGATCTATGTCTTTCCCAGAATGGCAGAAAACACATCTTCAAGCGTATCACCAAGTTCACCACTTCCAGTTTCTGTTTAGGAGTAAACGTGACTTCAATGGGTACCTGGCATTCTGAAATCTTTTTAGCTACCAAACTGGGCCGATTGGCAATTTCCTTCCAGGGTTTTAACAGGTTTACATGGTAGACTTGTACCTCCCTCCTTCTACCCTCCTGTCAGATCATGTAATTGACCGGTCCCACTGCCTCGATGATCTCATAAGGGCCCCACCATTGTGCATACATCTTGCTTTCTGTCGTGGGCACCAGCACTAACACTTTGTCTCCCGGATTAAAGGACCTGTTAACTGAGGTGACGTCATACCTCTGTTTCTGACGTTGTTGAGCCATTTCCATGTGTTCATTCAGTAGTGGCGCAATCTGCCTTAGTCGGCCGTATAACTGGGCCACAAACTGAATGACGTTAGGGTCCTGGCATGGTTGTTCTTCCCACCCTTCTTTTAAGAGATATAGAATTCCTCTGGGCTGTCTCCCATAGAGGAGCTCAAAGGTACTAAACCATGTAGAGGATTGGGGTACCTCTCTGACTGCAAACATCAAGTAAGGCAGGAGCAGAACCAATCTAATTTTTCTTTTGACACTGCCCTCTTTATCATTTGCTTAATTGTTTTATTAAATCTTTCTACCAGGCCATCTGTCTGCGGGTGGTACACCGAGGTGGCAATCCTGTTTACGTTTAGCAACCAACATAAATCTTTCATGAGTTTAGACACGAAAGGTGTACCTTGGTCCCTTAAGACCTATTTGGTATTCCTAAGTGGGTATACATGGTTAGTAGTTCTCTGGCAATAATGCCAGATTTTATATTGCGCAGGAGTATAGCTTCTGGGTACCTGGTGGCATAATCAACTACCACCAATATGTATTGGTGCCCTCGAGCAGATTTTCCACTGGCCCTATCAGATCCATACCAATCCGCTCGAAAGGTACAGAAATGATAGGGAGGGGTACCAGTGGAGCTCTAAGCTCTGGTCGAGGGGCTGTCCTCTGGCAGAGTGGGCATTCCTGACAATAACTCTTAATGGAAGCAAAGATGCTGGGCCAAAAGAACCTTAACTGGATGCGTTGGAGTGTTTTCTACTCCCCTAGATGGCCACCCCACAATTGCGTATGGGCAGCTTTTAACACCAACTGCTCCAGGTTTCGGGGAACCAAGAGCTGATCTACCTTTTTCCCTTGTAAAGTAGCGACACGATATAGCATATCATTTTTCAAAACAAAATATGGTACACCCTCTGATGGTAAAGCATCAACTACCTTGCCGTTAACTACTTCAACAGTCTCAAAGGCGTGTACCAAATTGCTGTCATTGTGTTGATCTCTCCAAAAGTCCTGCAGTGATATCTTCTCACCAACTGGGTTCCAATTGGCCTCGGAGTCAGTCTCTTTGGGTAGTTTGGGACCGGCAGCCTCTCTCCCGGATGCTAAACTTTGGTAGTCTCTGGTCTCTGACTTCTGAGTTGTTTCGGTGGTTGACGGTTTGTTGATAGCATGCCAGGTAACCAGCTCCTGCAGCAAGGGAAAGTCCTTTCCCAGGATCAGCGGATACAGGGGTCTGGAGGTCACTGCCGCTACCACCTTTATGTAGGCACGTGGGCACTCCTCTACATCACCATAAATGCACAAAACCCTGACAGGATCTGGACCTTGTCAGCTCCCGGAGGAACCACGTTGGCTGCGACAATGGTGAGCTCACTGCCGGTATCCACCAGGGCCCAAATCTCCCGGTTTCCACCTGTACCTGCACCTGGAACAGGGAGGACTCTGCTTGGAATACCCACGCCACCGCCACCGCCATGCTGACCAACGGCCAAGCCCTTTTCCCCCACTGCAATCCATCGGCTTGCCCTGTTTCGGGCAGTCCCGCCGCACATGACCAGGCTCGCTGCACTCAAAGCACACCAAGGAAGGCAGAGCCTTTGGTGTTACTACTGGGACCTGAGTTCTGGGTTTAGGTGGTGGCCCGTATCCTGACCTTGCTTTATTCAGCTTTCCCAGCATCAGGTGCTGCTCAATCACCGCTGCCAATTCCTTAAATGTCTGGTGGTCAGCCTGAAGGGCCCACTGCTGTACCCGCATAGCCAGGTCCAGTGCGACTACTACCACAATCTGTACTGCTGAGTTTTTATCCGGCTCTATCCAGGCCCTTGCCAGTCGGGCTAGTTTTGCCAGCTGAATCCTGGGAGGCTCAGAGCCCTCCAACCGCCAGTCATGGAATTCTTGGGCTTTGCTGGGCCCTGTCACTCCAATCCTATCCAGTATAGCCTTTTTTAGGCCAGGATGAGAGCGTGCCTCAGCCACAGTCATGTCCACATATACCCGCTGTGCCTCCCCTGTTAAACTCGGAGCCAGCCTGTCAGACCATTCCTCTGCAGGCCATCCCAACCGCATGGCCGTGCACTCAAGCATGCAAAGGAATGCCTCTATATCATCCACTGGGTTAAGCTTTAGTAGCCTTTCCCGCAGTGGCTCAGATTTTTTAAGCGCTTTTAACTCATCGCACAAAATTTTAATTTTAGTTTGTCTTTCAGCCTGGGTTCGTTGCCCCTCATGTAACATCTGAATCTGAGTTTGTTGCCCCTCATGTAACATTTGAATCTGGGTTTGTTGCCCAGCTGCAAGTACAGCAAATTGTTTTAGTAACTCCTCCATATTGCCCTGCATGGCCCTTTTAAGGACAAATCTAGGAGGTTTAATATAATGTGCGAGGCTTATCAAACAGTCCAAGCTGACACCCTCCTGTTTTGCTGGCTATTTAACACATAACAGCAAACAGTCTACATATAATGCTATGGCCCTTTAAGGCTGCAACTTGCACTGCATAACCAGAGAGGAACAAAAGAAAAGGGAAAACTTGCAGTTTAAACACCGGTATGCTTACCAACAGTTTCTGCTGTACACGGTGTCCTTGCTTGAATTCTTCACCACTTGTTACAAGGATCACAAACACGAGGACTCGGATGAACACTTTCGGTGTTTATTTTGAACAGCAAGTCACCACATAGCAAGTTTAATCCATATGCAGTCGGTATTACAGGCAGTAGCATACAGGCACTCTCAGCATGGCAGACTCTTGATAGGCTCCAGTGGTCCTTAGTCTAACCAACACAACCCGGCCTATCACTTGGGTAGCTATTCCACCATCAAGAGCAAGGTGACTCTGCCCTGGAAACCCTTATATCAGGAAATCCCAGGTGCTGCTGATCACACACCTGGGATTCTGCTACTGCTTCCAAAACCTGGTCTGGATCATCCACTGTACTTTCACATGGAAAAATGTTGTCTCTGCCACAATAGATATTTAAAATTGAAAACACCTAAAACTAGATATCTACTGTAACTAGGAAATAGAGAGTTTACACTCTTTGAATCTCAAGTGTACCACACATTACTACAACATATTACTACATATAAAAATTAGAGATGTGCACCGGAAATTTTTCAGGTTTTGTGTTTTGGTTTTGGATTCGGTTCCGCGGCCGTGTTTTGGATTCGGACGCGTTTTGGCAGAACCTCCCTTAAAAAATTTTGTCGGATTCGGGTGTGTTTTAGATTTGGGTGTTTTTTTTTCAAAACCCCCTCAAAAACAGCTTAAATCATAGAATTTGGGGGTAATTTTGATCCTATAGTATTAATAACCTCAATAACCATAATTTCCACTAATTTCCAGTCTATTCTGAACACCTAACACCTCACAATACTATTTTTAGTCCTAAAATTTGCACCGAGGTCGCTGGATGACTAAGCTAAGCGACCCAAGAGGGCGGCACAAACACCTGGCCCATCTAGGAGTGGCACTGCAGTGGCAGACAGGATGGCACTTAAAAAAATTGTCCCCAAACTTCACATGATGCAAAGAAAAGAGAAAAAGAGGTGCACTGTGGTCGCTGGACTGCTAAGCTAAGCGACACAAACACCTCAATATCACAGGAATTATTCATTCTAATCAATGGTATTATTGGTCCAAATCACTGGAAGAAAATGACAAAATCACAGGAATTATTCGTTCTAATCAATGGTATTATTGGTCCAAATCACTGGAAGAAAATGACAAAATCACTGGAATTATTCGTTCTAATCAATGGTATTATTGGTCCAAATCACTGGAAGAAAATGACAAAATCACTGGAATTATTCGTTCTAATCAATGGTATTATTGGTCCAAATCACTGGAAGAAAATGACAAAATCACTGGAATCATTTAGCAAGTTTACTTTAATTAATAATTAATTATAAATCACTGATATTAATTGGTAAAATCTCGCTATCGCCTGCCTAGTGAAGTGGAATCTAGATGGGATTTTGTACCGGGGACACAATAACTTCATCAATTGTCTAAATCCCAATGCACTAATGGCGGAAAACGGGCGCACATCTAACAGCACACTGATTATACTGAGAACTGATTATACTGATCAATCACTGATTATACTGAGCACTGATTTTAGTGAGCACTGATGATACTACGGAGAACTGACACTCAGCAGCGAGAACAGCACTGGACTATTGTACTGTAGTATACTGGTCACCACAATGCTGCACTGTACTACTATATATACTGCTCACAACAATGCAGCACAGAAATGGATACTTGCAGTGACACGGAGCTGCAAGATACAGCAATGGCTTACTGTACTGTACAACTATATACTGTTGGTCAACAAAATGCAGCACACTGAGCACAGATATTTGCAGCACACTGAGCACAGATATGGAGCTTTTCAGGCAGAGAACGTAGCCACGTCTTCTCCGTTCAATCTCCAATGCACGATTGAAAATGGCGGCGATGTGCGGCTCTTTATATAGAATACGAATCTCACGAGAATCCGACAGCGGGATGATGACGTTCGGCCGCGTTCGGGTTAACTGAGCAAGGCGGGAAGATCCGAGGCTGCCTCGGACCCGTGTAAAATAGGTGAAGTTTGGGGGGGTTCGGATCTCGACGAACCGAACCCGCTCATCTCTAATAAAAATGTCAGGGGAAAGTATCAGTACACAAAATATGCTAACCATAACTAAAATAATGGGAAGAGAGTGTGTGCCACTGAAGTAGTGTCAGTGATTCAGTTTTAATTTCAAAATTGCCTCATTATTTCTTTATGTCCAGATGCAATAGGAATCAAGATTCAAATTGAAACTTGTTTCTATGCAAACGATTTCTGTGAAAAATTATGTGATGTGCGTAAAATATTATTTACTGAATTAAAAAACAATAGTTATTGGCAACACAAATAAACTGTCAAAAGAAAAAATTATGAGTCCTACTCTCATAATAATCTAATCATTAATTTAAGAATAATTATAAAAAAAATTTTTTTTATATTACCAGACTTTTTAATTCATTACCAAACATTAAAAATAAACACAGTTTGGAAGTATGTAATCATATTCTATTCACTTGAACAAAAGAAGGTTCACATAACAAGCAACTGTAGGCTTAATGTGTGAGTTTCTGTAAGAAAACACTCAGCGGAAAATCATTAACTTGAGATCTATACATCAGCAAAATTGAATTTGAAATCTAAAGAGCAACTTGGGGATTTCATCCCTTAGTGGACAATCTGTTTCAGTGCCTGGTTTCACAGGCTCTAACTAATCACATGATCAACTTAGCTCTTATAAGCCACTAGAGAAAATATTCTTTGAAATGCATTGAGAACAGTCACTTGTTATTAATTCCCATGAAAGTTCTCAGTCATGACATGTTGAAATATGGGTAATTGGGGGTGCTACTCATTTTGTTATTGATTGTAGAATGGCTCAGGTGCCTCATTTACCATTAGTGCTTTGTCTTTAGGTAAAATCTTTGTGTATGTTAAAGCCATATACACAAAGTTAATAATAAAGCTATAATCATTAATACAGATGTATTGTTTCATTAATACGTCTGTTTTTAGCAAATGAGCTAAAATGGCTGAAATTGTAATACAAATAGAGACAAAGGCATGAACATTTAAAGGGGAACTAATATCAATACAATATAACAACAATTGGCTATATAAATAATATTAAATGCGGTCTGCTTTTAAACTATTCAATTATTTTACTTGTGTATCTTGTGTCAGTTTGTGTCCTTAATACTGCTATTGATAATGTTGGTATTGCTGGCTAGTTATTGACAGGCACTATGTTACATAGAAATATAGAAACATAGAATTTGACAGCAGATAAGAACCACATGGCCCATCTACCATGCCCTTTAGGGTTATTAGGACTTTGGGGTAGGATATTAGGGTTAGTTTAGGGGTTAGGGTATTAGGGTTGGTTTAGCAGATGTTGTGCATGACCACTGATGGTAGTTATCATAACATTACCCACCTTGGCATGTGTGATGTGGGTGTGACAGTGTAAAACAAACCACCTGGTATGTCTGAAAATTAGTAAAAACAAACACACTCAATATTAAATACTTATTTCTACCTCTACTAAGATATAGTACAGAACTGTTACACTATGTGCTGCATGGAAAAGGCTTTATGGTAGGGTCATATCATGAGTAGAAGGTCAGAGTCCTAAGAACTGATAATTTACTGAAATGATTCCATACCTTTTTAGCAGTCTTCCTTGTCTACCCACTCTATTTCTACCAAAAGATATGTCTTATTATACTGATCTGTTTTACTACTGACCTTATGTTCAAAATCACTTCTAGCCCACTACTGTATATCAGTCCTGAATCTGGACAAATATACATAGGAGATATCATTCTGGTATATGTAACTTTGTTGTTGTGGAGTTACATTATATTTATAATTCCCATATGAAGTTGGTATCTTTTGACAACAAATGACATGTGATTGGTTCAACTGGTTTTAAATAGGTACAGAGGTCTCCCAACATGAGTTATGAAGAGTTCTCTTTTAGTGTCTTTTACTTACAGGAAAAATATTTGCACTTATATTGTAATATGCAGGCAAAATTATTTTTACATCTATTAAGCATGATGTGGGACTCCTAAACATAGTTGACTTGCCATTTGGAAAAATCAGGAAATTTTGTATTTATTTGACACTTGGCTCCAATAGCATTCACAGATGAAGTTCTGGACAATAAATAACCTTCATGGACTAAAATATTGTATGGGTCGGTGAAATTGAGCAGTATATCATAGGGGTAAACCAGGTATTACATAACAGAGTTAAACAGGTGACCTGGCTTTGACTAATGCAAACACCTCAGATCCCTTATCTAATGCTAAAAAAGCAGATTTTTTAATATAAAACAGTGTGGGCAATTCAGAGTTGACTGAAGATGCGCTAAATTTAGCACATCAACGATCATTTACTCTGACATGCGGGGGGTGGGGAGACAATCCACCCCACATGTCAGGCCCTACCCCCCCCTTCCCGCACAAATACAAAAGCATCACATGGCGGCGATGCTTTTGTACCTGATAAGTAGCTGCCTGCCAGCGCAACTCCTGCGCACTAGCAGGGAGCTACTGCCCATGTCCCGGGTATCAGCGGCTGCATGTGACATCACACAGCTGCTGTGGCCCGCCCCCCCAATGGTCCGGTCATGCCTCCGATATCCGGACCACGCCCCGTCAACAGCATTCTAATGCTGTTGGCACGCCCCATCCCTCCCCGCGACCGCCTCTGCCTGTCAAGCAGGCAGAGGCAATTGCAGCCCAGATATGCTGTTAGCATCTCACTGGGCTCCTGGGGTGCGCACACACAGTGCAGCCACTGCGTGTGCACAATCCACAAAAAAATTCAGACTGCGATCGCTGCCGCCGCAGCGATCCAGTCTGAATTAGCCCCAATGACTTTTTCTGTACCTGCTCTGTGTCTTCCATAATACTGCATACATTTACTCTGTACTGTCATGAGTTAGGATGATGCTTTAGGTGTTCTTGCACAGTTGCATGGTAGTAGACTGAGCTATTACGGTGTTATTATACAGTAATTCAAAAACATCATTTTCAAAATATGTTTATTGCGAAACCATGGTTTCTCCGTAACCTTATTGATTGAGAAACACAGATCCCCATGCATACATACATCTTAAAGACACATTTTTGCATGAACAAGTTATAATTTCCTAAGTAGATGATTCCTGTGAAATAACACACTGACAACTTGCAAGGTGAATTTATGCTGATTTAAAAAGTCTCCAGGTTAGCACTTGATTTCTAAATAAATATGACCCTCGCTACTGTCACTTTAAAAAAATAAATCTAGATCTTCCTTTTGTCCAGTGGTAAGGGTAAAAACTAGTGATGAGCGGATTCGGTTTTACTCGGTTTTACTCGGTTCTCAAAACCGAATCTTATTGGCTATCCAAAACACGTGACATCAGTGAGCCAATAAGATTCGGTTTTGGTGTCTTGAAGACTTATGTCTTTATTCAAATTGTATATTAAATTCTTCTCAAATTACATTATGGACGTCAATGCCAAACTTAACCACAGTGTGTGATTGACAGTTTATAAAAATGTGCACATGTGGAAAGAGATTTGAACAATCTGTTTTGCTGACTTACTTTTTGGAAGCATCTATAGCAATTAAATCTTGTCTATATTATTCCCAGAAATGTCTTAGTATCTTCTTACAATTTTAGCTGTGTTCTATAAGGAAATTAAGAGATTTTGCAGACAAGATTTAAAATTAAATACTCAAATGTTATTACTTTATTAGAAAATCGTACTGTAACATTTACAATAGGCTGCTGAGTTAAAAAATTATAAAATTGCTAGCATTATCATTTATTTCTGGTGAATTAACACATTCCTTTGGCCTTTACATTGTTTATTTGATATATAACACCTCCAATAAAGTGCAGCTGTAGGAAATGAGTTAAACTAAGTCTAACATATTTAACCTATACACTTAAGTTTGACAGTAACTAATTCTATGAGTCAATTTGATATGTATCAAGTGAGATAGTTTTAAAGTTTAAAATATTTGACTTTTAATAAAAGAACAATAAAAAGAGATATTCTCAGACATAGCTGAATATAACATAATATATGCCTGTAATTTAAGGTATGATGTAAACAGATCTGCTATGTGGCAGCAACATTTTTCATTTTACCCAAGCATACTGTACCAGTTTTTGGAAGCTCTTTCATATACATTCATAAAATGTAACCTAAATGTACAAGTAGGTTACTTTCATATTCAGCTGTTAAATCTGTACTACAAATATAAAAATATTTATTTATGTTATATAGCAACTCATATAGAACTTCAATGCAGACATAATTTTAGAAAAATACATTTACTTACTCATTTCCTTATCCTTACACTATAAGTACCTAAATACAAGGGGGTATATGCAATTGCGGTCGAATTGCCGCAAATGTCGAAAAACAGGGCATTTTCAACAGTAAAAATGGATTTGACAATGCAATACAGTACTTTTCAACAAAAAAACCTGCCGTTTCAGATTCGACTTTTGACAATTCGACATTTCTCAAATTCGACATGTCCGCAATGGTAAAAATGCAGCTTTTCGACAAAAGTATATTCAATTGAAGAATATCGATTCGACAACAGTGCTTTTCGACAGTCATTTCGTCAATTTCATTCTGCCTCACTTTGCTGGCGAGAGCTGATTAAAAATTTTTAAAACATGTATTCTTTTTTTTGCTTTTTGGATTGCTAATAGCATATCTATTTATCTTTGAAGGGATTATCTACTTGGTTTGTCTTTTTTTGACTCACAAGTATTATTTAATTGATTTTTAAAAATAATATTTTTTTCTTCACTCTGCTGAGGGAAATGTACCCATGATTTCACAGTTTTACCCAGGATACACTTCTGCAAAGCCACTCCAGTATTGGACCAGTTTACCCCACTCTACCATGGACGTCCTACTTGTGATGTGGACCTGAACCACCACCATGTTAGTCACTCTTTCAGGTGAGATGTCCAAAATTCCATCTTGTCTGAGAACCTGTGTATATGCGCAGTGTTGCTGGGACCTTTTGTTCTTTCCCAGGGTGGAGGAAACACTCTCAAATTACCTGCTCATCCTCGTCCACAGGTCTTGTGGAGTATCCTTCCCAAGTTGCAGGAACCAGCGTGGATGTCAAGGGACACAACAGTTCCCCTGCTGTACCATGGGCGACCTACTTGTGATGTGGACCTGAATCTCCACCATGTAGCAGACAGCTCAGGTGAGATGTATTCCCCAAAAGTCCCTCTTGTCCAAGTAACCCAGGTATGTCCAAACTGCAGCCCTCCGTCATTTGCAAAACTGCATATCCAATCATGCCCTGACACAGCAATGCTTACGCTGTGTCTGGGCATGCTGGGATGTGTGGTTTCTCAAGTGCCAGAGGGTTGCATTTGGGACAAAAGCCGATGTAACCTGTTTGTTTGCAAATGTTGCCTGTACCTTGTCTTTGGATGACACACCTGGAACCTCATACTATTCTCTTCCACAGGTCTTGCGGAGTATCCTTCCCAAGTAGCATGGAACAAGCGTGGATGTGAAGTGACACAACAGTTCCCCTGATGTACCCTGGACAACCTACCACAACACCTTCAATACCACTACATCTCTGAAATGGCCTATTTCACTTTTCCTTTACTAATAATTTAAAGAAAACACACAAAACTTCTCAATTTAACAATTTATTGAAGAATTATACTTGAATTTTATTTTGTATTAAAAAATAAACTGTAATACAGGTTGAGTATCCCATATCCATATATTCCGAAATACGGAATATTCCGAAATACAGACTTTTTTGAGTGAGAGTGAGATAGTGAAACCTTTGTTTTTTGATGGCTCAATGTACACAAACTTTGTTTAATACACAAAGTTATTAAAAAATATTGTATTAAATGACCTTTAGGCTGTGTGTATAAGGTGTAAATGAAACATTAATGAATTGTGTGAATGTAGACACACTTTGTTTAATGCACAAAGTTATAAAAAATATTGTCTAAAATGACCTGCAGGCTGCGTGTATAAGGTGTATATGTAACAAATGCATTCTGTGCTAAGATTTAGGTCCCATCACCATGATATCTCATTATGGTATGCAATTATTCCAAAATACGGAAAAATCCCATATCCAAAATACCTCTTGTCCCAAGCATTTTGGATAAGGGATACTCAACCTGTAAAACAAAAAAGAAGTGTTTGTTCTTGTTTACATTCCTTTTTCTTGTGCAGATATCTGTGAAAAATAAAAAAATTCCATATTAAGTAAAGACACTGTAATGATGTCATGTTCATTCCTTTCCCAAGAACATTTGTGGAACCACACAGTCCAGCATGACCAATTGCTGGACTGTGTTGTTCCCCAGGGTCAGACGGTCCAAAGTGGCAGAGTCAAGACAGTGGTCAGCACTTTGACACGGCTGCACTTGTGGAACCACACAGTCCAGCATGACCCATTGCTGGACTGTGTTGTTCCCCAGGGTCAGACGGTCCAAAGTGGCAGAGTCAAGACAGTGGTCAGCACTTTGACATGGCTGCACTTGTGGAACCACACAGTCCAGCATGACCCATTGCTGGACTGTGTTGTTCCCCAGGGTCAGACGGTCCAAAGTTTCTGGAATATACTGTATACTAGAATCATCGCTTTACTCACCTTGGTACGCACAACACATCTACGCTATCCACTTCAATTTTTCAACCAATCCTATGAAGAAGCAAAAAACAAACACTAGCGAATAGTAAATTCACACTACAGTGAAAGCCTAATTTACACCAAATCAAAAGTGAGTTTTTTGGTATAAAAAAAGTGGTATCAGAATAGCTCTTTGGCCCATCATATATGTAACCACAAGGAGCTTTCATCAGTTACCACACACGCCTGCATACATGCCCGCTCATGTATGCCTAGACATAGCTCCTCGGTAGTATCCGGTCGGGGGTGGGGGAGCCCAACACAAATTTAAAACAATAGTAAGAAAAAAAAACTAATGGGAGGGGGAGAAAGGGAAACATGAAAAAAATAAATAGTAAATAATAAAACAATACGACCGGGCTTATGGTGGTTGTTGGCCGTCCGGATCCTCTTCTTCCTCCTGATGTGGCGTTGATGCCCTGGGCGGCTGTGGAGTGGCCACCGAGGCCAATTCAACGCACTCCACAGCCGCCCAGGGCATCAACGCCACATCAGGAGGATGCCAGTAGATGATGCGGCCGGTGTTGGTAGTGGAGGCATATGATCCAGAGCTCCTGGAGAGATGACGAGCTGGTGATGGCCTGCGCGCAGGAGATGTAGTTTGGCGCCCAGCTAGTGATGTGGTCGCCGATGGTGTCTGGCGCGCAGGTGACGTTCTGCGCGCTTATATCAGGAGCGCAGATGATGGTCTGTGCGCTGATGAAGTCTGGCGCGCAGGTGATGGTCTGCGCGCTGTTGATGCTTGCTGCGCAGGTGATGGTCCGCGTGCTGCTGCCGATGCCTGCTGTGCAGGTGATGGTCCGCGTGCTGATGTCCTCTGGGCAGGCATGTCTGGGGGAAAGAACAAACACATTAGCAAATAAAAATAATAAAAATAAAAATTTAGTACAGCTCATCTGAATGTATTCTTACCATCAGGCCTCCTTTTGGACTGCTTGTCTCCCACCGTCTTCCGTCTTCTGGGCGGTTCTTCCTCCTCGGGAAAGCCAGAAGGATGGCTGGGGTCCACACCTCCACGGACTCCTTGGACCATGACTGGGTTCATGCGCCTTTTAATAAGGTCCTCACAGGGTAGCCACTTCTAATTGAGAGCCGAACCACCTCCTGTAGCTGTCTCATGTCGGCGCTGAATCCCCATCTTCTTCTTGGTCTGTCTGCGGCAATCACTGTACCGCTTCATGCAGTTTCTGGTGCTCTGGTGGTTTCCAGATACTGCAGTGACTTGTCTCGCGATTATTGATGAGCGGGTTCGGTTTCTCGGAAACTGAACCCCCCCGAACTTCACCTTTTTTACACGGGTCCGAGCTATACTCGGATTCTCCCGTATGGCTCGGGTAACCCGAGCGCGCCCGAACGTCATCCCGCTGTCGGATTCTCGCGAGATTCAGATTCTATATAAGCAGCCGCGCGTCGCCGCCATTTTCACTCGTGCATTGGAAATGTTAGGGAGAGGACGTGGCTGGCGTCCTCTCCGTTATTGTTGAACTTGATTGTGCTGTGCACTATTGCTTAATTGTGGGGAGGGCTGGGGAGCAGCTGTATATAGGAGGAGTACAGTGCAGAGTTTTGCTGATCAGTGACCACCAGTTATCCGTTCTCTGCCTGAAAAAAACGCTCCATATCTGTGCTCACAGTGTGCTGCATATATCTGTGCTCACACTGATTAATTGTGGGGACTGGGGAGCAGCTGTATTATATAGCAGGAGTACAGTGCAGAGTTTTGCTGACAGTGACCACCAGTATACGTTATCTGCCTGAAAAACACTCCATATCTGTGCTCAGTGTGCTGCTTTATTGTGGGGACTGGGGACCACCAGTATAATATTATATAGGAGGAGTACAGTGCAGAGTTTTGCTGACCAGTGACCACCAGTATATAATATATAGCATTACGGTACAGTAGGCCACTGCTGTACCTACCTCTGTGTCATCATTAAGTATACTATCCATCTACATTCTATACCTGTGGTGCATTTTAGTTTTGCAGTTTGCTGACAAAGTGGCCACCAGTATACTATATATAGCAGTACGGAAGGCCACTGCTGTACCTACCTCTGTGTCATCATTAAGTATACTATCCATCTACATGCTATACCTGTGGTGCATTTTAGTTTTGCAGTTTGCTGACACAGTGACCACCAGTATACTATAGCAGTACGGAAGGCCACTGCTGTACCTACCTCTGTGTCGTCATTCATTAAGTATACTATCCATCTACATTCTATACCTGTGGTGCATTTTAGTTTTGCAGTTTGCTGACACAGTGACCACCAGTATACTATATATAGCAGTACGGTACGGAAGGCCACTGCTGTACCTACCTCTGTGTCGTCATTCATTAAGTATACTATCCATCTACATTCTATACCTGTGGTGCATTTTAGTTTTGCAGTTTGCTGACACAGTGACCACCAGTATACTATAGATAGCAGTACGGAAGGCCACTGCTGTACCTACCTCTGTGTCGTCATTAAGTATACTATCCATCTACATTCTATACCTGTGGTGCATTTTAGTTTTGCAGTTTGCTGACACAGTGACCACCAGTATACTATATATAGCAGTACGGAAGGCCACTGCTGTACCTACCTCTGTGTCGTCATTAATTAAGTATACTATCCATCTACATTCTATACCTGTGGTGCATTTTAGTTTTGCAGTTTGCTGACACAGTGACCACCAGTATACTATAGCAGTACGGAAGGCCACTGCTGTACCTACCTCTGTGTCGTCATTCATTAAGTATACTATCCATCTACATTCTATACCTGTGGTGCATTTTAGTTTTGCAGTTTGCTGACACAGTGACCACCAGTATACTATATATAGCAGTACGGAAGGCCACTGCTGTACCTACCTCTGTGTCGTCATTCATTAAGTATACTATCCATCTACATTCTATACCTGTGGTGCATTTTAGTTTTGCAGTTTGCTGACACAGTGACCACCAGTATACTATATATAGCAGTACGGAAGGCCACTGCTGTACCTACCTCTGTGTCGTCATTAAGTATACTATCCATCTACATGCTATACCTGTGGTGCATTTTAGTTTTGCAGTTTGCTGACACAGTGACCACCAGTATACTATAGCAGTATGGAAGGCCACTGCTGTACCTACCTCTGTGTCGTCATTCATTAAGTATACTATCCATCTACATTCTATACCTGTGGTGCATTTTAGTTTTGCAGTTTGCTGACACAGTGACCACCAGTATACTATAGCAGTACGGAAGGCCACTGCTGTACCTACCTCTGTGTCGTCATTCATTAAGTATACTATCCATCTACATTCTATACCTGTGGTGCATTTTAGTTTTGCAGTTTGCTGACACAGTGACCACCAGTATACTATATATAGCAGTACGGAAGGCCACTGCTGTACCTACCTCTGTGTCGTCATTCATTAAGTATACTATCCATCTACATTCTATACCTGTGGTGCATTTTAGTTTTGCAGTTTGCTGACACAGTGACCACCAGTATACTATATATAGCAGTACGGAAGGCCACTGCTGTACCTACCTCTGTGTCGTCATTAAGTATACTATCCATCTACATGCTATACCTGTGGTGCATTTTAGTTTTGCAGTTTGCTGACACAGTGACCACCAGTATACTATAGCAGTACGGAAGGCCACTGCTGTACCTACCTCTGTGTCGTCATTCATTAAGTATACTATCCATCTACATTCTATACCTGTGGTGCATTTTAGTTTTGCAGTTTGCTGACACAGTGACCACCAGTATACTATATATAGCAGTACGGTACGGAAGGCCACTGCTGTACCTACCTCTGTGTCGTCATTCATTAAGTATACTATCCATCTACATTCTATACCTGTGTTGCATTTTAGTTTTGCAGTTTGCTGACACAGTGACCACCAGTATACTATATATAGCAGTACGGAAGGCCACTGCTGTACCTACCTCTGTGTCGTCATTCATTAAGTATACTATCCATCTACATTCTATACCTGTGGTGCATTTAGTTTTGCAGTTTGCTGACACAGTGACCACCAGTATACTATATATAGCAGTACGGAAGGCAACTGCTGTACCTACCTCTGTGTCGTCATTAAGTATACTATCCATCTACATGCTATACCTGTGGTGCATTTTAGTTTTGCAGTTTGCTGACACAGTGACCACCAGTATACTATAGCAGTACGGAAGGCCACTGCTGTACCTACCTCTGTGTCGTCATTCATTAAGTATACTATCCATCTACATTCTATACCTGTGGTGCATTTTAGTTTTGCAGTTTGCTTGACACAGTGACCACCAGTATATAATATATAGCAGTACGGAATGCCACTGCTGTACCTACCTCTGTGTCGTCATTAAGTATACTATCCATCTACATTCTATACCTGTGGTGCATTTTAGTTTTGCAGTTTGCTGACACAGTGACCACCAGTATACTATATATAGCAGTACGGAAGGCCACTGCTGTACCTACCTCTGTGTCGTCATTAATTAAGTATACTATCCATCTACATTCTATACCTGTGGTGCATTTTAGTTTTGCAGTTTGCTGACACAGTGACCACCAGTATACTATATATAGCAGTACGGAAGGCCACTGCTGTACCTACCTATGTGTCGTCATTCATTAAGTATACTATCCATCTACATTCTATACCTGTGGGGCATTTTAGTTTTGCAGTTTGCTGACACAGTGACCACCAGTATACTATATATAGCAGTATGGAAGGCCACTGCTGTACCTACCTCTGTGTCGTCATTCATTAAGTATACTATCCATCTACATTCTATACCTGTGGTGCATTTTAGTTTTGCAGTTTGCTGACACAGTAACCACCAGTATACTATATATTGCAGTACGGAAGGCCACTGCTGTACCTACCTCTGTGTCATCATTCATTAAGTATACTATCCATCTACATTCTATACCTGTGGTGCATTTTAGTTTTGCAGTTTGCTGACACAGTGACCACCAGTATACTATATATAGCAGTACGGAAGGCCACTGCTGTACCTACCTCTGTGTCATCATTCATTAAGTATACTATCCATCTACATTCTATACCTGTGGTGCATTTTAGTTTTGCAGTTTGCTGACACAGTGACCACCAGTATACTATAGCAGTACGGAAGGCCACTGCTGTACCTACCTCTGTGTCGTCATTCATTAAGTATACTATACATCTACATTCTATACCTGTGGTGCATTTTAGTTTTGCAATTTGCTGACACAGTGACCACCAGTATACTATATATAGCAGTATGGAAGGCCACTGCTGTACCTACCTCTGTGTCATCATTCATTAAGCATACTATCCATCTACATTCTATACCTGTGGTGCATTTTAGTTTTGCAGTTTGCTGACACAGTGACCACCAGTATACTATAGCAGTACGGAAGGCCACTGTTGTCCCTACCTCTGTATCATCATTCATTAAGTATACTATCCATCTACATTCTATACCTGTGGTGCATTTTAGTTTTGCAGTTTGCGGACACAGTGACCACCAGTATACTATATATAGCAGTACGGAAGGCCACTGCTGTACCTACCTCTGTGTCGTCATTCATTAAGTATACTATCCATCTCTTTTATCCGACTCTTTTTTCTTTGCATCATGTGCTGTTTGGGGACTATTTTTTTGAAGTGCCATCCTGCCTGACACTGCAGTGCCACTCTTAGATGGGCCAGGTGTTTGTGTCGGCCACTTGTGTCGCTTAGCTTAGTCACACAGCGACCTTGGTGCGCCTCTTTTTTTCTTTGCATCATTTGCTGTTTGGGGACAATTTTTTTGAAGTGCCATCCTGCCTGACACTGCAGTACCACTCCTAGATGGGCCAGGTGTTTGTGTCGGCCACTTGTGTCGCTTAGCTTAGTCACACAGCGACCTTGGTGCGCCTCTTTTTTTCTTTGCATCATGTGCTGTTTGGGGACAATTTTTTTGAAGTGCCATCCTTCCTGACACTGCATTGCCACTCCTAGATGGGCCAGGTGTTTGTGTCGGCCACTTGTGTCGCTTAGCTTAGTCTCACAGTGACCTCGGTGCGCCTCTTTTTTTCTTTGCATCATGTGCTGTTTGGGGACTATTTTTTTTATGTGCCATCCTGTCTGACACTGCAGTGCCACTCCTAGATGAGCCAGGTGTTTGTGTCGGCCACTTGGGTCGCTTAGCTTAGCCATCCAGCGACCTTGGTGCACCTCTTTTTTTCTTTGCATCATGTGCTGTTTGGGGACAATTTTTTTGAAGTGCCATCCTGCCTGACACTGCAGTGCCACTCCTAGATGGGCCAGGTGTTTGTGTCGGCCACTTGTGTCGCTTAGCTTAGTCTCACAGCGACCTTGGTGCGCCTCTTTTTTTCTTTGCATCATGTGCTTTTTGGGGACTATTTTTTTGAAGTGCAATCCTGTCTGACACTGCAGTGCCACTCCTAAATGGGCCAGGTGTTTGTGTCGGCCACTTGGGTCGCTTAGCTTAGCCATCCAGCGACCTTGGTGCGCCTCTTTTTTCTTTGCATCATGTGCTGTTTGGGTACAATTTTTTTGAAGTGCCATCCTGTCTGACACTGCAGTGCAACTCCTAGATGGGGCAGGTGTTTGTGTTGGCCACTTGTGTCGCTTAGCTTAGCCATCCAGCGACCTCGGTGCAAATTTTAGGACTAAAAATAATATTGTGAGGTGTGAGGTGTTCAGAATAGACTGGAAATGAGTGGAAATTATTATTATTGAGGTTAATAAAACTAGGGGATCAAAATGACCCCCAAATTCTATGATTTAAGCTGTTTTTTAGGGTTTTTTTGTAAAAAACACCCGAATCCAAAACACACCCGAATCCGACAAAAAAATTTCGGTGAGGTTTTGCCAAAACGCGTCCGAATCCAAAACACGGCCGCGGAACCGAATCCAAAACAAAAACACAAAATCCGAAAAATATCCGGTGCACATCACTACTCGCGATGGCATCCCAGATGTTTTGCTTTGTCTTAGCTGCTGTGGTCTGTGCCCTTGGTCCATACAGAACGTCGTAGGACCTGTCGACGCCATCCACTAGAGCACAGTTTCCCGCCTCTGTGTATATGGGTCCACACGGCTTCTTCTATCCTGCATCTTCACCAGAGGCTTCCTCCTCCGAATGATCCTCTGGCTGGCTTCTTGCCTTTAGGGATAAAAAAACATGCAATTAATATGATCAGTATGTACCTGTGGGTGTGTCAGGTATCCCTGGCAGTGCGCAAAGATACCTGTAGGTGTGCATGGCAGTGCGCAAACTAGGTTGTGTCAAGTTGGATGCTATTGTGTCTGCAGGTGTTGTCAGTATTTACCTTTCTAGGCCTTTTCTTTTTCTTTCACTTCTCCCTTTGGTCCCTTGACGACCGCGGCTGGTCACTGGATGCCTGTTCGTACGTATCCTCCTCCTGGGTTGGCTCCCACTCCTTATTGCTGTGCAGGGAAAATTCTTCTGAGGGGTGGGGGGAAGGGGGGGGATCGAGGCCGCTTGTACCTGGACATCTCTGTTGTAAAAATAAAAATTATTTTTACAAATTTAACACACATTACATAAGTACATGCAACCACACGTCATGCTGCTGGGACCCCAGTGCTCAAGCAGGACCAAAACACACATAAAAAAATTGAAAAATTGAAAAAAAACTCAGCCAATCAAGCCAAAAACCCAGTAAAAGCATCCCTGCACATGCTGGAGGTCAACCAATGCTAAAAAAGGAGCAAAAAATATGTTTTGCAAACAAAGTAGAGAACATGTCGACCACATGGCATATACCGACATGCAAAAAGCGAGGCCAAACAAGCCAAAAACCCAGTAAATGCATCCCTGCACATGCTGGAGGTCAACCAGTGCTAAAAAAGGAGCAAAAAAACATGTTTTGCAAACAAAGTAGAGAACATGTCGACCACATGGCATATACCGACATGCAAAAAGCGAGGCCAAACAAGCAAAAAACCCAGTAAAAGCATCCCTGCGCATGCTGGAGGTCAACCAGTGCTTAAAAAGGAGCCAAAAACATATTTTGCAAACAAAGTAGAGAACATGTCGACCACATGGCATATACCGACATGCAAAAAGCGACGCCGAACAAGCCAAAAACCCAGTAAAAGCATCCCTGCACATGCTGGAGGTCAACCAGTGCTAAAAAAGGAGCCAAAAAACATGTTTTGCAAACAAAGTAGAGAACAAGTCGACCACATGGCATATACTGACATGCAAAAAGCGATGCCAAACAAGCCAAAAACCCAGTAAAAGCATCCCTGCACATGCTGGAGGTACACCAATGCTAAAGTGGGAGCCAAAAACCGTGTTTTTCAAACAAACAGCACATGTCTACCACATGCAACATACCGACATGCTCAAAGTCACTCCAAACAAGCCAAAAAGCATCCCTGCACATGCTGGAGGTACACCAGTGATAAAGTAGGAGCCAAAAACTGTGTTTTTCAAACAAACGACAGCACATGTCGACCACATGCAACATACCGACATGCTCAAAATCACTCCAAACAAGCCAAAAAGTATCCCTGCACATGCTGGAGGTACACCAGTGATAAAGTAGGAGACAAAAAACGTGTTTTTTCAAACAAACGACAGCACATGTCGACCACATGGCAGATACAAACATGCTCAAAGTCACTCCAAACAAGCCAAAAAGCATCCCTGCACATGCTGGAGGTACACCAGTGATAAAGTAGGAGCCAAAAAACGTGTTTTTCAAACAAACAACAGCACATGTCGACCACTTGCAACATACCGACATGCTCAAAGTCACTTCAAACAAGCCAAAAAGCATCCCTGCACATGCTGGAGGTACACCAATGCAAAAGCATGACCCAAAATACATTTTATGCAGAAAAAAAAGTGAAAAACCACCCAAACATTACATACTCCACTCATACCTAATCCAAAACAGTAGCCAAGCACTCAGAACAACACCCATACACTACACAATATGCAACGCCAGACCACATGTCGCTCCAAAAACGACTCTCCTCCGGGGTAACAGGTATCCTGTCCATCCTGGATTAAATCTTGCTGGGTGTACAAACGATACCACAGCAAAGAAAGCCACTTTGATCGCACTGCAACACCTCCACTCCACACTGCAGGGTCACAAAATGGCTGCTGAGCACGCAGCAAACAAGCCCTACATAGGACTCCAAACGGCGGGAAGTCGAATCCAGGAAGCCCACTAATCGACGATTGGTCCGTTATTCGACAAGGGGAGTGTCGAATCCGTTATGAATTGAATATGTCGAATTCATGGTCCCGGGTGGAGGGTTTCGGCAGTCGAGTAGTGTCGAATCCTAAAACGGTCGAAAAAAAGCCGCAATTCGTCCGGAATTGCATATACCCCAAGGTCTTTTATACATTTTGATACTTGTATGATCAAAGTACTGGCATTACTTTAACCTTCTTGTGGTGCTCTTTGGAATATGTTTGTGCCTTGTGCATATTTTAAATAATATAGTACCACCAGGCAAAATGGTTATCTGCTGTGTTTTTTTCTCTCCAATCACTATATACTGTAACATCCCTCCCCTCACAGCACATAACCCCTTACAGCATAGCACTCCTCTTAGCACAGCACACCTCTCCTCTTACAGTACAGCATCGCTCACCCATCACAGCACCCATCAAAGCACAGTACCTCTCACCCATTGAGCACCCCTCTTCCCAATCACAAATCTTGAACCGGCAGCCAATCAGGTGCAGCAGAGCAGAATTTGAAATTTGGCACTGGCTGCGAGCCAATAGTGCATTGTAGTTGACACCAGTGATTGGATGACAGTCCATGAGCCATGATTGGCTTGCAGATCATGACAGATTAAAAATGCCATCAGTCGCCTCTGACTGGCTGCTGGTCCGTGAGCTGCAACTAGCTCAACCAGTGGCAATTTTAAATTTAGATACTGCAGTTGCTTTTAACTGGCAATGGGAGCAGTCACACTGGCCCTGTCCTAGTGCTGGCCACTGAAGTAAAGTGCCAACATAATTTGAGCACTGTATATACAAGGGGGTACATGAAAGAAACCGGAATTAATGATTTATTAATCAATTATTTATTTGAACATTTTTAAACTTCAGTCAGCTTCAAAGTACTCCCCACTTGAATCAATACATTTGTCCAAATGTTTTTATCCATTGCTCAAAACATTTTTTAAACTCACCTTCATTGATGCCTTTTAGAAATGTTGCCCTTTTTGGTTTCACCTCTTGCCCTCTTTGGTATCAGCAAAATTAGTGATGTGCACCGGAAATTTTTCGGGTTTTGTGTTTTGGTTTTGGATTTGGTTCCGCGTACGTGTTTTGGATTCGGACGTGTTTTGGCAAAACCTCCCTGAAAACTTTTTGTCGGATTCGGGTGTGTTTTGGATTCGGGTGTGTTTTTACAAAAACCCCTCAAAAACTGCTTAAATCATAGAATTTGGGGGTCATTTTGATCCCATACTATTATTAACCTCAATAACCATAATTTCCACTCATTTCCAGTCTATTCTGAACACTGAACACCTCACAATATTATTTTTAGTCCTAAAATTTGCACCGAGGTCGCTGGATGGCTAAGCTAAGCGACCCAAGTGGCCGACACAAACACCTGGCCCATCTAGGAGTGGCACTGCAGTGTCAGACAGGATGGCAGATTTAAAAAATAGTCCCCAAACAGCACATGATGCAAAGAAAAAAAGAGGTGCAATGAGGTAGCTGTGTGACTAAGCTAAGCGACCCAAGTGGCCGACAAAAACACCTGGCCCATCTAGGAGTGGACAGAGGGAAAAGGTAGCAGGTGCACTATCTCACACTAGCTCAACCTGTAGTAACCAGAGGCACTTAGCATATTCCTGGCCAGGGCTATGAGCTTACCCACCGCATCAAGGTAGCCTCTCATTGGGTAAGTCCCTAACACTAACTATAGGGGTTCAGGTCCGGGGGGCAGGACACCCCAGAGCCACCCAGCCAGATAACCCCAGGGCATCGCAATGGCCGACACAAACACCTGGCCCATCTAGGAGTGGCACTGCAGTGTCAGACAGGATGGCAGATTTAAAAAATAGTCCCCAAATAGCACATGATGCAAAGAAAAAAAGAGGTGCACTAAGGTCGCTGGATGGCTAAGCTAAGCGACCCAAGTGGCCGACACAAACACCTGGCCCATCTAGGAGTGGCACTGCAGTTTTCTAGAGAGAGGATGAGTGCTTCCATCCTCATGTGAATCTGAACCACTAGCCATGAACATAGGCCAGGGCCTCAGCTGTTCCTTGCTACTCTGTGTTGTAAATGGCATAATGGCATATTGGCAAGTTTACGCTTCTCATCAGACGCTTTTAATTTCGATTTTTGGGTCATATTACTTAACTTTTGTAGTATACTTGACGACACAGAGGTAGAGCAGTGGACTACTGTACCATACTGCTATATATATACTGGTGGTCAGCAAAATTCTGCACTGTCCTCCTACTATATACTGTGCACAACTAAAATGCAGCACAGGTATGGATGCATAGTATACTTGATGACACAGAGGTAGAGCAGTGGACTACTGTACCATACTGCTATATATATACTGGTGGTCAGCAAAATTCTGCACTGTCCTCCTACTATATACTGTGCACAACTAAAATGCAGCACAGGTATGGATGCAAAGTATACTTGACGACACAGAGGTAGAGCAGTGGACTACTGTACCGTACTGCTATATATATACTGGTGGTCACAGCAAAATTCTGCACTGTCCTCCTGCTATATACTACAATGCAGCACAGATATGGAGCATTTTTCAGGCAGAGAACGTAGATATTTTCAGCACACTGAGCACAGATATTTGCAATCACACTGAGCACAGATATTTGCAGCACACTGAACACAGAAACTGAGAGAACGCAGCCACGTCCTCTCGCTATCATCTCCAAAACACGAGTGAAAATGGCGGCGATGCGCGGCTCCTTATATAGAATACGAATCTCGCGAGAATCCGACAGTGGGATGATGATGTTCGGGCACGCTCGGGTTAACCGAGCAAGGCGGGAAGATTCGAGGCTGCCTCGGAACCGTGTAAAATGGGTGAAGTTCGGGGGGTTCGGATCCCGAGGAACCGAATCCGCTCATCACTAAGCAAAACATTTCCCTTTAAGGTCTCTTTTCATCTAAAGAAATAAAAAACAGTTGCACAGGGCTGAAGTGGGTGAATATGGTGGGGGATGCAAAGGTGCCTTGTTGTATTTGGTTAAAAGTTGCTTAACACTTAGTGCTGTGTGGGCAGGTGCATTGTTATGATTGAAGAACCAGTCACCTGTTTGCAACAAATTGTGATGTTTTTTCCTCAAATCGTGATGCAACATTTTCAAAATTTACGAATAAAACTTTGGTTAGAATTTTTTACCAAAAGGAAGCAAAGCTTCACAGCAACATGTTATCCATGTGAATCAATCATCACAAAAATAGGTTAAGGAATAAAAATCACTGCAGTCAAACACTACCTTCCTCTGCAACATCAGCGGGGATACTGGATCAGAATGGGTTCTGGAAACATTCACATAGTGGCAGAAGCCCATACTACAAATGCCCTGCCCTCTAGAACACGATTCCTGTTTTATGTGGATACCACCTCATATATATACTGTGTGTGTGTGTGTGTGTGTGTGTGTGTGTGTGTGTGCGCGTGTGTGTGTATGTGTGTATGTATATGTATGTATGTATGTATATGTGTGTGTGTGTGTGTGTGTGTGTGTGTGTGTGTGTGTGTGTGTGTATGTATATATATATATATATATATATATAAAATCTCTTACATACATGCACAAAATTGACAGTCAGTAAACATCGCATGTCACGGCACTTGTAAATTAGTTCAATCTGAGAAACCAAAATAATGACTGAATTTCCTACAAATTCTCAGTTTGCCAATAATTGTTTTCATTTTGGGGATACTACAAGCCGTTAGGAAGTTCCAGACCTTGCTTTGTTGATACACCATAAAGGCCCAGAGCTATGGCATCAGAGGAACACAGGCAGCACTTTGTTCACTACTTAAATACATTTTTTCATTTTATTAAATATTGTTCACATATTATATCTTATAGTCATGACCATAATTACTTCTATACTGTATTTATGTTATACAGAGTTGCTACATTGGAATTTGGAACCATGGAGCTGGAGGGGAGGTTTATTTAGCTATACAAAAATGAGTTCATGGGGATGACAAATGTAAATTCAGGCCTGGGATCAACCTGAAAGTGATATCATTCATAGAAACTGAAATTGCAATCAATCTTGTATACATACAGTATAAGCTCAACTTTGAAAAATGATTCCTGTGTCAACCAGCGCATCACTCACAGATATCCAATTCCCCTAACCTATTCAAAATATGTTACTGAACATACTATAATAATACAATAATATGGTAAAAATTGTACAAAGCATAAAAGAACATTTTTCATATTTGTGCTATCAGGAACTAGAATGCTACGTAAAGCTACTGCGGATTCTAAAAAATGCATATTGTGTTTTTTTTTTTAATGTTTACTTTGGGTAATTAACCAGTTATTGTAGATGTTGTCGCTACTTTCAAGCATTCATAAGGTATATCTGCAGTTACTTTTTCTTTTTACACCTATTTAGTTTTGAGTCTCAAAATAAAAAAGTACACAGTTAAGTGCATTAATTAGAGCATTACATCAGCACAAATAATGCTATACATGCTTAAAATACTTGCTGAAAGGTCAGGCTCCTTTGACTTTTAGAATTTTTGAGGAACCAAAGAACAAATGTCAGTCTTTTCTTAAATCAGTAGAGTCCATGCTGAAGCCACACTTTGGTTTTCCTCATTATCAAAGCATTCACTGAGAAGACATGCAACTTACCATAGTTGAAATATCTTACAAAAAAAGATGTAGAAAGGTCATCTAATGACATGTACAAACATTTTACTGAAACATTATCACATTTTTCATACAGAAATGTCTGCATTTCATTGTTTGAGTATATGTTATATTGGTTATTGTTGTGATACCGGATTTCTACATCTACATGAAAAGTCTTCAGGCAGTGTGAATGAACATTTAATTTGCATAGTATCGTATCTGTGAAAAGAGTGGGCTTCTTGTTAGACTTCTTAAGTAAATGTACTGTAGTTGTGTTAACCACAAACAAATCATTGACTCCACACCAATCATAAGAAAATAATCTAACACTGTGAGGCTCCAGGGTTTTGCTAGGTCTTGGCTAAAAGAAAAACATTCTCCTTATATTTGTAGTCACTAATACCATACACATTCCCCCAGTAAACATTTAAAAGCAAGTCAGGTAAAATACAATGGATGAATTAATAATACTGCCTGATCATGTTAGTGCTTAATTATGTCATATACATTACTATAGATCAATAAAAAGCAAATGATCACTCTCGGGAATGACCCAAGGCAACATGCTTGATAATTGAGGCCTGGGCAAATGGTGACATTTCCAGATTTTTTAAGATAGAATTGATCAAATACTAACATTAAATTTAGATGTAATTATCAATGTTGCATTTAGGTGCAGTCGTTGTACTGGACTACATTAACTAATCATCTATTAATGTTTATCTGTATAGTGCAACTCGGGCATGGAAACAAAATGACAGCAATGATTCAGTAAAATTGTTGAAGCTTAAGGAAAGGTAAATAAGTCTGTGCTTTTGAATTCCCAAGACTTGTTTAATATCTGCACATTAAATCAACTACTAAAATTTTGCAAAATAACATTATCGGCTAGAAAAACTGCATAAGCAAATAAAAACATCAAGTTAATATGGTATGCTATTATGTGTAATGTATATCAAATGTATATAAAGCATTTTTAAAATTAATAAAATAGGTATTGAATATGAAAACACAAGTTCCCAAAGTTTTTTTTTCTCTATAAAGGATTAGATCTATTTTTAGCAACTGTATAAGTAGTTGAAAAGGAGGAGACTGCTATAATTGTAACTTTGAGAAAATAAAAAGATCAAACTCCCTAACGTTTGACACCCACAGTTCACCTTCAAGATTAATACAACCCTGCATACTTATCTAAAGATAACAGACAACAGGATATGGCATTAACTTTGGTCAAATTTTGCTTGACATAATCAATTGCATTTATTGAATCATCGATAAAGTTATTATGATAGTGGTAAAAATTAATGGATAACATGACAAACAAAAACATGCATGCAAATAAATAACTGGTGTTCAACTGCAAATTCCAGCACATTTAGCTTAAACAGATAACCAATTAATGAAAACGTCTATTCTCTCTGCCAAGACAAGGGAACCTAAGCCACTGCACTGCCACCATACTCAGAAGAAATTAACTCCAAAATACCCATAAACAGAGGTTACACAAACAAAAACATACCCTCAGCCATCAAATGCACACCATCAGACCTAAAAAAAATGCACATCTTTAAGCCTTATCATATGGTGCATGACCAACAGACCGTGTATTGACAACAAAAAAAGAGGAACTACAGAATTGACTTTCTGCCTCCATTACACCACTACACCAGATTTACAGGTACACCACACTGTTTCTGGCACTATATGCCAACCAAACCTATTTACGAAATGGCCAGGCTTAATATAAGACCTCTAAATCATGACAAGGGCTCACCTAAGATCCTAAGGAGTGTGCTGGTACAAATCATTGCTGCCTAGATGTACAACCATAATTTTAGTCAGGCAAAAACTCCTAATGGCTTCCAGCAAATGTAATTTTAATGAATTCCTGCAACATGCCCCTAAAATCTAACCATCTCAATAATTCAAATGGGCCTATTACCAAGCACTCCTGTAAGGAACAAGAAATAAATAAAAAAAATACATTAGTCATGATCCAGCAAGATAACCCCCCACAACAACACACATTCCACTAAACCAACAAAAACTATATTAGTGACATACATAACAAGTGTGGTGACCAATCTAGAGGTAAAAACATACAAACCTGGTAAGTTCTTCTCTATGTAAAAATTATAATTTCAGATAAAAAAAACTTGGTGCCTCTGTAGGATAAATAAAATCTCTATCAGACACCTGCAAAGACAGCAAATAACATAATACCTGTGGTTAGCATGCTGTGAAAGCGCAAGCAAGCACTTTGCCCAGATGAACGTGCTGCCTATAAGTGAATGATTTTCACCAACCAAGAGCATGTATTTTTGAAGGTGAAAAAATGCCCCAATACAAAATTAATGGGTGCCAATATCGCATAACGGCAAGCCCAAATGATCAAGTCATAGTTTCAAAACCAAATTGGAATTTAGTAGTGGGACTTATATTCTTGCAATGCCCACTATGCTATCCACTACCAACCACTTTGCCAAATATGCTTGCACTAGAGATCCTGGGCAGATCCAAAAATCTCTACTGCTCAGCAATGATATCTAACTTCCCCAACAATTGTGGTCAGTCTTTAGCTGATTTTACATATATACTATTTCCAACATATAGAAAAATTCAGAAAAGGAGAGCTGTTTAAAGTTACTTTGCTAATTCCACCAATATGAAACATTATATGAAAAGCTATGGTGTAATTTTTCGATAAACCAATTTCTTAAAGAGAAAAACACACACTCTCAATCACAGTCAATAGGTGTAGAAATAGCCACATCAATAAGATGTTGTCCATCTTCCAGAGCTGGCATATCTCTAGCCCAACCTTTGAGAGCCCTTGAAACAACAGGTTGGTCAAACAAACTTTAGAAGAAACCAATGCCCATCAACCACTTTCTCACTGTGGATGAAGAGTGGCATGCAACAAAACAGGACCATTTTAAAGAATGCTTCAGGTGATGCCTACTCTTACTTGTGTTTTCAGGGTAGTTTCTATACTGCTCCAATTCCAGTCAAGCAGCTTCTGAGGAATGTAGAGTCCCAGGAGCAACAGAACACCTCACTAGTACCTCTAGTCTAGCCTGATCACCTGCCAAACATAAGGAGTACATACATCATCAATTAAGGATGACTGACATGTCGGCTCTAGATTTAGTCCCGTTTAACCTAGAAACTGCATCATGGATAGAATTTTCTTCCCCAATAAGCCTTAAGATTGATGTTATAAACCAAACAGTACAACACTAACCTAGCAAGCAAGGGAGAAACAGTCAATGAGAATACTTATTGGTGATATTTTAATGGAACAACTCAAAGAATGTCACATCAAACAAATCATCCTGCAAGTGATCATTCCAAAGCTCAAGTACAGCTGTGTTTAACCAGGTGTAAATTACTGGTCAAACCATCCCAATCAAATCCAGTGCCCAAGTCACAGCACACCAAAAGTTATCCAGGTAGGCATCAAATTCAGAAAACCGAGCAGCATATATAAACAGCAGTATGTCTGTATTATTATACACTGGTGTCAGCCATATGTGCACACATTGGACAGAAACCCAAACCAAATTCAAATGTCACATAGAAATTCAGCAAACAGTGGCAAGAACATACCCTACATGTTGAAATCTCCAGTTTTCTACAAAAAAAATACCAATAGGAATAACCCTGCAAACAAACTGATAACCCCCATGAGGGACTGTGCCTGCAGCAAAGTTTCTTTAATGGCTAGTTAAATTGTCTCAATTGCTAACTACAGCTTATCCAATTCTTCATGTTACCATTGCAGGCTGCTCTCAACTGTATCAGTTTTGATACACAAAAAGCATAGTCGTGTAACTGGACTCTAAGATTTTTCAATTGCAATAGGAACTCTCAGCTCCAGAGAGAGTTCCTAAATTTTGAAAAGCAAATTACTGTAAGGAGAAGTAATACAGAAGAAATTGAGATAATGAAGCACTCCGTCCTCACCCACACCAGCTGACATGGACCAATGGAAGAAGAAGCTGAAATGTTTGAAGAAGGCACAGGAGACTGAACATGGCATATTCAAGCACTTGTCTATGAAGTATTCACCCTGTAAGCTGAACCCCTTAAAATCAAAGGAGTCCAGATGATAGGGTAACAGGTGAAAATCCAATTCAACATCGAAGTTAGCTAAATGTGTGGTTTGGCAACATGATTTAACAAGATCCATAATGTCATCAAATTACTGGTATGAGAAACTGGATAAAACTGTTGGAATGGCATCATTGATCGATATTCCTTTTTGGGAGCGACCCTCTGATAAAACGACATGGTCCATCAAAGGGGGAATTGAAAAGAGCTGGCAATCAGCCCAAAACTCACCTTCTTCATCATCCTCTCATAAACAATTATTCACAGATCAAAAGCTGACTTCAAATTATGAAGCATACCTGATGATATATGACCTCTAATAGGTATGCAGAAGAATTACAAAAATCACGGTCTTAAAATATCTGACTTGCTCTACCTGGGTAAATAGCAAATCATTAAAAAAAATGGCTCAAGTTGGATGTAAGAAGGTGCCTTACTTAGCATGATTACTCCAGGGTGATCTGCTGGATGATACCATATCATCTAGTGCAGTCTTTTACCTGCTGCATCTGAGACAAATGCGTGTTCTGAAGGCCCGGTCTCTAAATGTCATGGAAAAAACATGTACATTTCTGCAAACCAATTGTGGTAAGACTGGTATACATCATCTCCAACAACACCCTGACACTTGGTCACCTCTTGTAGGAAACACTATTGAGCTAAAACTGCTATTAGATGACCTGGACCTAAGTGACCTATACAGTATCTGGAACCATGCTTAGCTTGATTAGTGGAAGAGTCTCAATAAATAGAGTCTGAGCTGACAAAGGATTTGAGACTGTCACTTACAGCCACATCAATATCATCAAATTGTTCCAAATCATCAGTAGTATCAAGCAAGTTGTTAGCAATGTGACATGGCACTCTGCTGACTGTGTACCACAGCAACATCAGTTGGACCTGCATAAGATAGGAGGGAGAGAGGACTCGGTCCAAAGATAGCTGGAGGAACCCTGAACACAATAGCTGAAAAAGAAAAGGGTAAGCCAATGCTTACCATTGCCAATGCAATGCTCACACAAGTCCTGGCAGGATGCACTCTCAGGGAGCATTAAGTGCACTAGAGTTGCTTATTGAATAATAGTAAGACCCATATTTGTATTTAATTATCCTGATGAAAGTTTATATTAAACTGAAATGTTGGCCTTGAGGTAAAGCATCACTGCCTATTTGTACACTGGTTACAAGTCCTGCATCCTTCTGTCTATCAAAATGTTTCAGAGGGCACATTGGCTGCTTGAAATACCATCAGAAGCAATATGATCTACAATATGTCTTCACAGTTTTTAGCAATGGTGGATCACATTTAATAGCAAGCAGATAGCATTAGGTCACTATTAACAATGATATATTGCTAATAACAGTCAGGACAGATACCTCCTATATAATTTCCCAGATATGTCACTCTGTGATTGTGTGGATATTGCTGGGTGTGGCTAGGAGCTCTCATTGGGTTAGCAGCAGGTCTATCACACTCAGGGGGTAATTCCAAGTTGATCGCAGATTGAAATTTTTTAGCAGTTGGGCAAAACCATGTGCACTGCAGGGGGGGGGGGGGGGCAGATATAACATTTGCAGAGAGAGTTAGATTTGGGTGGGTTATTTTGTTTCTGTGCAGGGTAAATACTGGCTGCTTTATTTTTACACTGCAATTTAGATTGCAGATTGAACTCACCACACCCAAATCTATCTCTCTCTGCACATGTTATATCTGCCCCCCCCCGTGCAGTGCACATGGTTTTGCCCAATGGGAGGCTCTGCCCTTTGGCTGCTGTGTGTTCCCAGAGCAGGATTAACAATGGGGCTGATGGAGCTGCAGCTCCAGCTCCACACCCCAAAATAGGCCCACTGCATCTGCAGCAACATACCCACCAACAATTTACACATAAAAGTCGGTACAAATTTGAAAAGGGGGCATGGTCATGGGTAAAATGTCAAGGCCACACCCCTTTTCCTATACTTTCAATGGATGTTTGGAAAGCCAAAAATCTGTACAGACCATTAAAAAGGTACTGTACCTGCCAAAAAGGTACAGTTGGAGGGTATGCCATTGCATCTGCAGCAAGTCTCTGCGCTGTAGATAGGGGGAAAAAACACTTTTTACTGCAGCATCCAATGTCCTGCTGCCAGTCCGCCTGCCCCCTCTGGCATCAACAATCCCCACTCCCTAGCCGCAGCGCAGGTGGAACAAAAGCTGCTGCGGCCACCGACACAGATGTATATAAAAGCGGTGCAGCGGAAGACTTTCATAGCCCTCCCTGGCTTAGAGTTTCATACTGATGCTGTAACTTAACTGCAGCATCTTGGTGCACAGCACAGAAATCTTAACACAGGGGCAGCATTAACCCTTGGTGCACAGTGAACACTGATTCTTTTTTTGTCACTGAACACAGTGCAGCCCAGAGGTTCTAATACAGGGGCAGCATTTAACCTTGGTGTTGCACACTGGTGTTTTTTTTAGCACTGCCTGCAGTGTTGCATTAACTCTTTATTGGTGCACAGTAGTGCATACCACCATTACTATTAGTGCAGTGGTGTACAAAAATAAATTAAAATAATTGTAAAAATTGTGAAATAAAAAAGTGTGTGTTAACTTCACGGCCAGGCTGTGCCTCACTGCATTCATATGTATAAGCACTGTGAGTCCACAGCGTGAGCTGTTATTTGTAAAAAAAAAATACAAAAAATATTTATTTTATTTTTGTGCAACTTGTGTGAGTACTGTAAATAAATATAAGCACTGTGACTGACTATGCTCTGTTAATTGTCATTTGTGAAAACAAAGCTGTTTTATTGTACAACTTGTGATTTCAATAAATCCCAGTAGGTTCTGTGCCCCATTGTGTTAATAAATATGAGCACTGATTTGAAATTGATCCAGCTCAGTTCACAGAAGAGCAGGAGCCACTACCAAATACTAGTGCTGTGGCTGCTGCCAGTCATGATAGTATTACAACATCTACTTAATGTGATACAAGGGGCAGAAAGTTTTGAAAAGGAAACCTGAAAGCAAAATCTTTCACAATGTTAAAAAAGGGATAGAGGTGTCATATTAAAAATGCAAATCAGGGGGCGTAGCCTGACAGCCTGTGTAGCCAGACATATTTTCTGTGGGCTCCTGCAAACCCTTTACATAATAGTTTTTTTTAGCTCTATCCCTTGCTTTTGTGGGACCTCACCCCTTCCCAATTGCCTTTGGGGACCCTTCTCATTGGCACCGAGCTGTCCCTGGTGCTTTTGAGGCAACACAAGTGGTGCATCCACTACGAACCTGTCCATCTCCCAAGCTGGGGACTTAAGTATTGGCTGTAGCTGGCCCGGACTTCTAGACCTGCCACAAGTTCTACACATCCCGCCTGGAGCTCCAGGACTCTCCCCTTCATGCTTGCTATTGCTCCACCCAGCCCCTCTGTACCTGTGCCTCCGGGTCTACTTGGGTGATGAGTGCCTGTTTCTGCAGCTGAGTGCAGTGGCATGCAGCTCCCTACTTCTAGACAATAAGCACTCCCAGCAGTGGCCATCTTGGCTTCCGGCCCGTACATCACTACAGCTGGAAGGGGTCTCGCATTCGGAGTTGCCAGCAGCCATTCCTGCAGTGTTTCCAGCCCCACATTGCTGGTTTCTACACAGATTCTGCCTCCATACCTCATTGGCACATTGGCAGCATCTTTCCTACATCATTGCTCTTGGACACAGGGGGGTGAGTACATTTTGGCATCAGATCTGCAGCCCTGTGCTTGTTAAAAAAAGATTTTGCGGTTCAAATAGAGAGACCAAAAAATAGAATAAATATAACAACTATGACACTAGGGATCAGGTGAATTTAATACTAAATGCATGAATTACTTCCTTTTACTGATTAAATATAAACAGATAGGGATTTTGCTGTATTGCGTACCACCACTCACGTAGTCAGAGAGTGGGATATGCACATAAAGGTTTCTTTGGCTGTCTTAGATGGAAAACACTCTATGTTCGATCGACCAGGTGTTAAAGATGATCCAAAAACTAGGTATCGTACCCCAACTCCTACCGTATCAGTGGTGTTGACTTTCATCAAGGTTTCTTTTGTCTTAGAGGTGTCCTATATGGATCTTGATATACTTCAAAAACATCTGGTCGACTTGTGCAAAAAGCAGAAATAAAGAGGGACAACAAATGTGTGGTATTGCTTTCAGAGGTCAATTCAAAAAGAACTATTTTTTTTTAACTAGTACATGCGTACCCCACTCACACAAAATGTAAATATCACACATATATCAAAGTTTCTTTACATGGTGATCACGCCCCAAAAGGACTTTAGTACCCTAATAACTTCCAAGAATGACAGCGTACCCTGACTCACACAGTCATCAAATGGATAACTCCTATCACAGTATCTTTTCAAGTAGTTAGAAGATTTATGGGTGTACCCCAACTCACAGATATGGGGGTCAGATGAATCCTATCATGGTTTCTTTATTGTACTTCCACTGGTCAAGCAATAATAAGTAATTGATCTCAGAAGACAAAAACAATACTTTTTTTATCCAAAAAGGACTGTACAAAAAATCCACCATGAGAAAGTTTGATATACATAAAAAAGCTCTCCACAAGAAAAAAAATTGTTTTTCTCTACAAAAATAAAAAGCTGGTACATACAATGATAAAGAGTCCAAAATAAAATATTCCAATTAAAAAAAGGGATTCAGTGGCTACACACAAAGCAGTCTGTCAACGCGATTTGGTCCTTGGACCTTTGTCAAGACATGACCTGCTGTTTGGGAAGCCATGTACTTATAGTACTGGTAGCCAATCATATCCAAACAGGAAATCAACAAGGAGGAAGTGATGTCATATCTTTCCCTACACTCCAGTGTTATGATTCTCTGCTATGTCATCAGAAATTGCATAAAAAAATAGAAAAACTCTGTACATCTTTAGTTATTCTTAATGTAGCACAGATTCTATCTTTATTGAAAAACTGAATGGACATTTTCCTCTATTCAGTATGGATTTCCGGCTTCACAGGGATTCTGGGAGGTGTAGTTTTCCCCAGTGTTTCTTTCATAAACAAACCATTCCTATTAGTTTCATGGGAAAAACCAAGATAGCTCCCTACTGGTTTGATAACTTTTGGTGTATCAGAGGTTCCTATCTTAATCAAGAAACTAAATAAACATTTTATTTTATCCGATGTGGACTTCCGGTTTCCCATGAATTCTGGGAAATGTAGTTTTACCTGCAGAAATAGACCCTGATCTTTTCTTAATCAGCAAACCGTCCACATTAAAAGTCACATCTCTTGAGAAACAAATGTATTACATCCCATATATTAGGACATGGTATACAGTCTTTAGTTTCGTATCCCCTCTGATCGTTAGGGACACATTGCTCGTTTCTAAATGCCGGTCCCGCTGTGCTTATGGGGTGTGTAGTTTTCAAATACTCGCTGACTCCTCCATTGCGCATGCGTTTTGGCTGGTTTTTCCAGCAGAAGTGATGTAAAGGCCGTAGATTATATGGGGTCTATCCTTCTTCGCAAAACATTGTGGGACATGTAGTCTTTGGCTGTTCCACACCATATATTCTCCATGCCATCTGTCATCCATTCTTAAATGTTTTGGAAAGTTATCAATCATAGTGTGGATGGATCAATTCACGGAGTCATCAATGGAGTATTTGAGTAATCATGTGTTCGGCCAAATTCCCAGAGACGGTAACATAAAATATAGATAAAATAAAAATAAAATGGTTACTTACAGGAGGGACTATATGAAAAAATAGAATAAATGCAAAAAATGTCCAATAACAAGGGTAGATCATAAGAACCACTTTAGCTCAAAATCGGAATTGAGTCCACTAGGGATCAAAGTTTTATATTGATAAATACATTTAATTTCCAATTTTGCTAATGCTGAAGCTAAGTCTTTTTCTCAAGTTAGATTTAATATGTCTCAAACCATAAAAACCCGTTATTTTAGATGTACAGCAATTATGGCGTTCTTTGAAGTGTGCTGAAAACGAGTGTGTAGTTAACCCTTCCTCACGTTCCTATAAGGGGATCCTTCTTTAATAGACTCCAATGTTTCCTAAAGACACTTTCAACCTTTTTATGGTGTGTCCCTCACTCTGTGATGAATGCCCACTCATATTTACTATTGTGTTTGGAAGATATGGTCTTTTTCAATTATTCTTGGCGGGGTACCTGATCTGCAATTCTCTTTGCTCCTTCTATGATCTCTTTCGTGTATCCACTTGCTATGCATCTATCACTTAGTTTCTGAGCCTGACTCTGAAATGTCTCTTCATCTATACAATTTCTCTTCAACCGCTTAAATTGGCCTCCTGGTATTGATTGTAACCAATTATGATGGTGACAGCTGTCAGCTAGAATGTAACATGAGTGGGCCTTTATGGTTTGAGACATATTAAATCTAACTTGAGAAATAAAGACTTCGCTTCAGCATTAGCAAAATCGGAGCTGAAATGTATTTATCAATACAAAACTTTGATACCTAGTGGACTCAATTCCGATTTTGAGCTAAAGTGGTTCTTATGATCTACCTTTGTTATTGGACTTTTTTTGCATTTATTCTATTTTTTCATATAGTAAGTATTATTTTTATTTTATCTATATTTTATGTTAACGTCTCTGGGAATTTGGCCGAACACATGACTACTCAAATACTGAATGGATGACAGACGGCACAGAGAATATATGGTGTGGAACAGCCAAAGACTACGGGTCCCGCAATGTTTTGCGAAGAAGTATGGACCCCATATAATCCACGGTCTTTACATCACTTCGGCTGGAAAAACGGCCAAAGCGCATGCGCAATGGAGGAGTCAGAGTATTTGAAAACTACACGCCCCATAATGCACAGCGGGAGCGGTGTTTAGAAATGAGCAATGTGTCCCTAACGATCAGAGGGGATAAGAAACTGAAGACTGTATACCATGTCCTAATATATGGGATGTAATACATTTGTTTCTCAAGAGATGTGACTTTTAATGTGGACGGTTTACTGATTAAGAAAAGATCAGGTTCTATTTCTACAGTTAAAACTACATTTCCCAGAATTCATTGGAAACCGGAAGTCCACATCAGATAAAATAAAATGTTTATTTTGTTTCTTGATTAAGATAGGAACCTCTGATACACCTAAAGTTATCAAACCAGTAGGGAGCTATCTTTGTTTTCCCCCTGAAACTAATATGAACTGTTTGTTTATAAAAAAAAACACTGGGTTCCGAATTCACGGGGAAAACTACACCTCTCAGAATCCCTGTGAAGCCGGAAATCAATATTGAATAGAGGAAAATGTCCATTCAGCTTCTCAATAAAGATATTATCTGTGCTACATTATTAATAACTAAAGATGTACAGAGTTTTTCTACTTTTTTTAATGCAATTTATGATGACATAGCAGAGAATTATAACACTGGAGTGTAGGGAAAGAGATGATGTCACTTCCTCCTTGTTGATTTCCTGTTTGGATATGATTGGCTACCAGTACTATACATACATAGCTTCCCAAACAGCAGGTCATGTCTTGACATAGGTCCAAGGACCGAAACGCGTCGACAGACTGCTGTGTGTGTAGCCACTAAATCCCTTTTTTAAATTGGAATATTTTATTTTGGACTCTTTTTATCGTTGTATGTACCAGCTTTTTATTTTTGTAGAGAATTTTTTTCTTGTGGAGAGCTTTTTTATATATATCGGACTTTCTCATGGTGGATTTTTTGTACAGTCATACTTTGATAATCAAGTATTGTTTTTATCTTTTGAGATTAATTACTTATTATTGAATGACCAGTGGAAGTACCTTAAAGAAACCATGATATTATTCATCTGACCCCCATATCTGTGAGTTGGGGTATGCCCATAAATCTTCTAACTACTTGAAAAAATACTGTGATAGGAGTTATCCATTTGATGACTGTGTGAGTTGGGGTACGCTATCATTCTTGGAAGTTATTGGGGTACTAAAGTCCTTTTGGGGCGTGATCACCATGTAAAGAAACCTTGATATACTTATGATATTTAAATTTTGTGTGAGTGGGGTACGCATGTACTAGTTAAAAAAATTAGTACTTTTTAATTTGACCTCTAAAAGCAATACTACACATTTGTTGTCCCTCTTTATTTTTGCTTGTTGCACGAGTCGACCAGATGTTTGAGAAGTATATCAAGATCCATATAGGACACCTCTAAGACAAAAGAAACCTTGATGAGAGTCAACACCACTGATACTGTGTGAGATGGGGTATGATACCTAGTTTTTGGATCATCTTTAGCACCTGGTCGATCGAACATAGAGTGTTTTCCATCTAAGACAGCCAAAGAAACCTTTATGTGCATATCACACTATCTGACTACTTGAGTGTGGGTACTCAATACAGCAAAATTCCTATCTGTTTAGATTTATTCAGTAAAGGGAAGTAATTCATGCATTTAGTATTAAATTCCCCCTTTCCCTAGTGCAATAGGTGGTATATTTATTCTATTTTTCGATCCCTGTGCTTGTACCCATGGTAGCTACCAAGCCTCTATCTGTTGCTTATCTGGGCAACTCCCTCCCTCCTGCTCTCTGCCCTTGGAACCCATTGCACCCGTGACCAGGTGTGATCACTTTGACTGGAGACAGGGTCGTCTGCTATATCTCCCTGACAACCTCCTTTGCTGCACCAACCTTGCTTGGTACTTCTACTTGTGGAGTAGTATCCTAAGTTAGTATCTGGCAGCATTGTTTCAATTTCTGGGAATCTGGCAGACCCATTCCCAGTGTCTCTACACATGTGCATTTGACTATTGATAGCTGGAAAATGTTCTTATCTGCTGCCGGTTATTTGTGGTTTCTCAGAATCTATCACAATGTGACCATGGTGTAGCCGGCTGTTAAGGCTTTCTGGATGGGTCTTACAGAATAAGAACTCCATATCTTCCCAAATGAGTTGATAGTTTTGCTACTCATGTTGTAATCCTACCCTACTGACTGCCATCAGGATATATCCCGACTTCTATACTACAGATCCCTTCACTCCATAGGCTTGCATTGTACCTTCTGACATGCCTCCAAATAGAGGGGGTAAAACCCCCTGCTTGATTCAAGGCAGAAATCCTCTATCTCAATTTCAGCATCCTCTCTGACTCCCTCTACTACGTCTAAGCCCTCAACTCCATCAACACCAACTAATTTAGGGATGGACCTTGATCCTCATGTGCCCCTTACTACTTAAGTTATGTTCAAGATGTTTACCGCTTTCCGTTTGGATATTCTTACTGGCCTAGTCTCTTCAATTCAATCACTCAGAGCTGACCTGTTCGGCATTGTGTGACGCACTGACCACTTGGAGGATAAGATGCAGGAACTGTGACACTCATAATGACCTCCTTGCCTCTCACTCTAAGTTACAAGATGAGGTGTCTTTCATGTTGGAAAAGATTGCGGACCTTGAAGACAGGTCTAGGAGAGACAACCTTGATTAGAGGCATTCCTGACAGGGTGTCGCCAATGGAGTTAAGGGACCGAGAGGGCCATTCAGACCTGATCACTGATGTGCATTTTTGTACAGCAGTGATCGGATCTAAACTGCACATGCACTGGCGCCGCAGTGCTCCGGTGCATGCCAGACATCCGATGGCTGTCTTTAGTTAGCAATAGCTTCTGCCTGATTGAAAGGTAGAGGCAGTCGCTGGGTGGGAGGGGGCAGGCCAGTGGTGTTTGGCTGCCATTTAGGGGGCACGGTTGAGGCAACGCTGGCATGCCTTGACCATTGGGGGGTGGGCCGCGGCAGTTGCATGACTTCACATGCTGCCACTGTGACCCGGGCAGCGATGAGAAGCTCTCTGCTAGCACGCAGGAGCTGCGCTGGTGGGGAGCTACTCCTGAAGTACAAAACCATTGCCACTGTGTGATGCTTTTGTACCTGTGCGATGGGGCATGATCTCTTTGTATGCTCCAAACACTAATCATATTTCCTTCTGCAGAAATTGTTTGGAACCATACAGAGGTTTCTAAGGCCATGTAGTGATTATGGGAGACCTTAGTGTAGTGCCGGATGAAAAATTAGACAAATCTACACCTTTTATGGGACCTACTATAGGGCTGCATTCTCGTATTTTGAAACGTGAACTTGTAACCATTTGAAACCAACTTCAAACACAGTTTTTGCAACATATGAAATCTGAATAAACCAAACTACAACAGAAATGTTATACATTGAGCAATAAAACTGGGAAATTTATCAGATGATGCTTAAACATAATCTACCTTTGGCCAAACATGAGGTTGCATGGGAAGCAGATTTCCAGGAACAACTAGGTCCTGACACGTGGATCCAAATTAGATGAGGTATGATAGCCTCCTCTACTGCAGTGAGACATAGAGAAAACTCATATAAAATTTACGCGCAATGGTATTTGGTCCCATCTCGCCTGAAACACATATTTCCGACCGCTTTGGGTCTCTGTTGGAAGGGTTGTGGGATGGAGGGCACCCTGCTCCACATATTTTGGGAATGCACAAAAATTTCCCCTCTATGGCTAGCGGTTAATAGGCTGATCTTTAACATCACAAACACTAGGGTGCCCTTTTCTCCTTCCTTTTTTTTACTCCTCCGAGAGATCCATGGTTTGGAGAAAGCAGCTCAGAGACTAATCTGGCACATTACTAGCGCAGTGAAGTGCAAGACTGCTTTCCACTGGAAGTCTGCTACTATTACGTCCATGGCTGCTATTACAATGACTATATGGAACACATATCAGATGGAATTTTTATCTAGTATTGTGGAGAGTAGATCTTCCACTTTCTCTAAAACATGGGCTGCGTGGCTAAGTTTTCATGACGCTCTTCCCCCTTTCACTTTCGGTCTGTAAAGAAACAAGGTTATGTAAGTCTCTCTGTTTTTTTTGTTTGTTTGAGGTCTATTGAAGTGTTGTTTCCTGATTCTTGTGCCACAAAGACAATTTATTTCTCTTGGTATGAGAGATTATGCCTATAAACAATCTTCTTTGCTCCCCCTCGGAGTGTCATTGCCCATCCCCCCTCCCTCCCCCATTCTCCCCTTTTCCCCCTCTTCTCTCTATGGTTTCCACTCAGTTACTTTCTATATTGCATTCTTGTTGAAATGTCAATGCTGTATTTTGAAAAAATGTTCAATAAACTGTTCTTTAAAAAAAAACTGGGAAATTTTTAGCTCACAAGTTGAGATTGCGTCAGGTTTGGAATAGAATTAATTGTATCCAAACATCGGATGGCCAGAAACTACTAAACCCATCTGCTATAGCGGAAGCGTTTTGCCAAATATTACATGCAATTATACAATTTGAGTTCTGATCCCAGTATAGTACAGCCCACTCCATCTCTAATAGCTTCTTTCCTGAAAGACCTATCTCTCCCTCAGTTGACTGCGGATTACTTAAGTTCCGTTAATGCACAATGGTCCAAGGAGGAAACAGCACTGGTTATTAAATCCTTATCAACGGGGAAAGCTCCTGGTCCGGATGGATTTATTCTTTCCTTTTACAAGATATATACCCCCAATCTCACCCCGACCCTCACCACCCTGTATAATTATGCCACTGATTGTGGATCACTACATGCAGCAATGCATTACAATACCTAAACAAGGTAAAGACCCCTCACTGTGGCAGATCTATAGACCTATTGCTTTGCTCAATACAGACCTTAAAATCTTTTCCAAGCTTAAAGCGAACAGATTATCACCACTTATCCCTCACATTATCCATCCGGATCAGTTGGGCTTTTTCAGGGCTTTATCTAGTCCCCCAGAAGGTCATTAGTCAAATACATTCTATAATACTTTGATATATTTGGAAGAAAAAACCTTTCCGAATAGCATATAGCCGTTTAACTAGACCACACAGATTTGGTGGTCTTGAGGTCCCTGATTTAAAGTAATACCAACTTGCTTGTCTTGTAGCACAAATAAGTGATTGGTCCTTGCTCGCGGGTGGAAAACAGTGGGTGGACCTAGAGAAACAGCTATGTGTACATGTGCCATTGATGGACTTATTGTGGATTCCGGTCCAACAGACTGCTCTCACACACTACTCAATCAATGTACTAATTGATCTTATAAAGCGTAGGATGCCTTAGTGGTTTTCTCTAAAGCTGTCTCTACATTCTCATAAACTATCTCTGTCTGCTCTCTCAGGCCTAATAGCGGACTTAAATCTTTCTAAATGGGTATCCTGTGGTATTGACACTATTTCTGAGTTTGTAGATGGTACAACAATTACTTTGTTTAGAGCTTTACAGAGGCAATATAACCTCCCCGCTAGAGAACTGTTTTCTTATACTCATTTGTTCATTGGATAACTTTTTTGTTAAAGTCTTCAGGTCCAATGCTCTTGCCACCCCCCAACATTTTAGCAAAGGTCAACTCCAGTAACTCCAGAGGTTCTATAAGATTCTGGTATGCTATGGCATACAGTTCTGGAATGGAAACTAAATTGACCACTAAACTTAAATGGGAAGCGGATCTTAACTGCTCATTTACCCAGCAACAGTGGGAGATGATTTACCTATTGTCACATACTATGTCCAAGCGTACCAATCAAATAGAAATGCACTTTAAACTATTACACAGCCTTTATTTTACCTCTGCCAAGTTAAATAAGATTTGGCCTATGGTGTCCAAACTATGCTGGTGGTACTGCACGATATATTCCATATTTTTTGGGCCTGTCCTATACTCCGCCCGCTCTAGAGAGATGATCTTGCTAATGCGTCCGCGGTTCTCCATATCCCGTTTCAAGAATCACCTTCCTTAGCCTTATTAAATATCTAACCAAAAGATCTGTCTCCTTTAGAAAGTGATGTTGCCACCAGGGCTGCGATAGCCCAGAATTGGAAGAGCCACTCTCCCCTGATGCTTCTAAAAATAGTCTGGAAAATCCACCATGCCCTCCAAATGGAGACCTCTGGTATGCCCTACTCTTTTAAGGCTCATTCCCCACTAGTAAAATGATTCCGGGGGCATGAGTATTTGACATCATAAGACGGGGCTAATTTAATTTTAGAACCAGATTGATGGTATGACCTGGGGCTGTAGAGTTCCTGACCGTATTACAATTTGTGTTTGCACTCTATATTATTCCTGTATTTAACTGTGTGATGTATTGTATATATTTCATGTACTGTATATGTAACCAATATGGAAGTTGAGTTTTGGACTCCCCCTTCCTTTTTCTGTTTTTCTTCTTGTGTTATTTTTCTCCTGATTTTCTTCTTTCCTTTTTCTGTATCCATCCCCCTTCCTTGATTCACGGAATTACATTTTCAATAAAAAAAACTATTGATCAGAAAAAAAAGCAAATCAGTGCCCCCCAAAAATAGCACTAAGGCTAAAGAACAAACTGTGTGTTCACAAATTCCTGATGAGAGTATACAGTGTCCACATTAGCTATGTGTGAGTCTGACATTACTCACACAGTAATCATAGGGAAGCTTCCTTCGCCTTCTTCCACAATTTTTGCACCATCTGCAAATGTGGGGATGAGCATTACATGTAAGGATGGTGATGATTACATAATAGAAATTGAGGATGCTTGTGTGGAAGTGGAACAGGATGAGGGGGGTTATGTGTGTACTATCTGAAGCTTATGAGGATGATGAGAATGTTAATTATGTTGTTTGTGTACGTCAGTCACCAGTTTTTGCTTGTGATAAAAAGAAATCCATTGTGATGCTTGGGCATAAGACCAAAAAAGTCATCTTCTGGGTGTAGGATTATTTTTAACCAAATCCTGACAATATTTGTAAAGTAATCTGTTCCATTTATGAAACCAAAGTTAGTAGAGGTAGGGATAGTAACATGTAGGCATCTCCTCCATGTTACATCATTTGCAGCGAGTTCATGAATTTTTTTTTTTTTACAAAATTTTTAATAATTTGTAAAATAATAGCAAGCAGTTCAGTATAAACTACCATCAGTTTGGACCAGCCCATGCAATCTCTACTGCCAACATCCTCATCATCAAACTCCTCATTAGTGATCAGAGGTAGTCCTCCAAAAAATTCATTTGTTCTGGCCCAAACAAGCCAAGTTCTTCAGCCACAAAAGTGGCAGTCCCTGTTGAAAAAGTGCTTGGTTTGCTAAACAATGTATGTTTTTTAATAAACCACATAAGGGTGGGTGGGAAGGCTCAAGAAGAATTCCATCTTGTACTGCTTTTCTTTTCTCCCACTGCTCTGTGGCAATGTTTCATAGATGTGATATGGCCTTTTTAATATCCAAAATAAAGGTGGGTGGGTGCAAGACTTTTAATTTCTGCCACTGCTGTGTGGCAATGTTTTTTTTATAGATGTACTATAAACTGCCGTGAGTTTTGCCACTGCTGTCACTAACTAACAAGCCAGCTTACTGCAGCCTTTGGCCTAAAAAGGAATTAAACAATAATGTGAGCTGTGAGGTGGATAAAAGTTACGTGAAACTGGAAATTAATGTTATTGAGGGTAATAATACATTAGGGGCAAACTGGACCTAAATTATGTTAGTAAAGCTGTTTTTTCAATCTTTAAAAATAAAAAAGCCAAAATATATGAGTGCAGTGTTGGCAAAACCAAAGCCCGATTATGAATTAGAACTAATTCCAAAACACATAGAATGGCGCACATCTCATATATCTATATATATATATCTATATATATATATCTATATATATATATATATATATATATGGTTGTGTGGAGAGCGCTCAATGACCACTGACAGTTCTCGTATGGTCTTTTCGAAGAATACTCCTTCAAAATTAAAGTTATCCAGAGAAGAGACTAATGGTTCTGGACTAAACCCTCATACCAAAGTCACCCAACAGCGAAATAATATCCTTTTTAAATGATTTGTTTTTCCGGGAGTATATATTAGCTGCTCTTCACACAGGAGTTTCTGATTTTCATGGTTTCACGGTTGTAAGTATAAATGAGTATTAAAAATTTGGTAGATCTATAGTACGTAGTTTTCCTATTTTCCACCTGAAGAATACTTATGTTAAATTTCAGCTTCCTAACATATCAAGAAGTAAGAGAATTAGTGATAAGTCAGTCAGTCAGTAAGTGAATGAAAGATACAGTAAAAAATACAGGACCAGTTTTGTAGATTATTAAATTCTACCTACTAGAGGTGCAATCCAAATTTTGATTAGACTGTCTTTTTGGGTGTTATTGTTCACGCAATGCAAGCCACACATTGGTAATGACATCATTATGTAAACCCCCTTTTCATACCCTTAGGAGAGGTTTATTAAAATTCTAGTTACGTAGTTTTCCAATTTCCCACCAGCAGAATACCTATGGTAAATTTCATCTTCCTAACATATCGGTTAAGTAAGAGAATTAGTGACGAGTCAGTTAGTGAGGGAGTGAGTGACATAGGGATTTCCTCTGACAATTTTGCTCCCAGTGCGAGCATTTAAAAATGTGCCCCCCCCACCCCAATAGACATTCAAAAATGCGCCCTGCCCCCCAGACATTAAAAAAACTTATTTTAGTTTCATGGTGTGGCGTCGCTAAAATGGACATGACCTTGCTAAAATGGACATGGCCTCACAGGAAAAGAATACCTTACACCCCAGTTTTTGACCCTGCAACAACAGACCTCGGCCACCACAGTTAAAAAAAAAATCCAATATATTAAGCCAAACATTGTAATGCCCCTTGCACCATATTACAGTCCCTGCACCATATTATGCCCTACAATAAAGCCTCTAATTACTTTTAAATTACCTGCTCATTGCTAGGGGTTATATGCGCTGGGTGTCATTCTCATTGCCCAGGGTTTCATGCACTGGGTGTCATGCTCGTTGCCCAGGGTTTCATGCACTGGGTGTCATGCTCGCTTCCAGGAGTTTCATGCTCTGGGATCATGCTCATTTCCAAGAGTAATAGTCATTGTTAAGGGTAATGCTCGTTGCCACGATTAAAGCTCGTTGCCAAAGGTTATGCTCATTGTTAAGTGTAATACTCATTGCCAAGTGTTTTGCTCATTGCCAAAGGATGTATATGCAATGCTGGGCATTGCTGCTATCCTGCTCCCCCTCCTCCCAGTCATAGTATTCTGCTTGGGGGGTGGAGTTTTCACAGAATTATGCGGTTGCATAGTGACGTCACAACACGGCTGCATCATTCCATGAAACTCCACCCACGATTGGAGTACTGTGTAAGAGGGATGAGGGGGAGCAGGATAAGATACACAAAGTGCCGCGGCGGGTGCCCCGTGCAATTGGTACTGGCTTTCACATTTATAGATATATATATTTTATTAGTATTAGTGTTATATTTTATTTATATATATATATATATATATATATATATATATATATACACACACATAAAATATATTGTTTATTAACAAAACTTTAGAATAGTGAACTACGAAATACATGCTTATTACCTCTTGTTCATGTTATTAGTACCTTACTGTTTCATGCTTCTATTCAATGTCACACTGAGATTTTGGTTTGGGTCTGGAAAAACTTGTTTAACATTGCATCTCATTTTTCCAATTTCCATTCTTAAAGTTTTAGCTCTGTAGGATGTTCTGCTCTGCTGGAGCTAAATGATTGATCCCAGCTAATTACATGGTAGTCTTGTAGTGCAAAATTGCTTGCTCTTATAACATTTTGATGTCAGGAAACTTTAAATCATTTTATTAGGCCTGACCTGTTTGTTCAAACATGACCCTTTAATATATTTCTGAAGCATCTGTAAAAGTCAAAGCAGAGTTGCAAACAGCAGTCCCCATAAGGCCAATTGACTCATTTAAATATAATAATAGAATGAATAGAGGTTCATGATGGAGATCAACTGATCATCATTCCATGTGGGATAGCTAGAGCAAGGGTTTTTTGATTTTTTTACAACTGTCAATCATTTCAAGAAACATCAATCATTATGTCGCCACAACTTGCCATTTATATTCTGGTACAGAAATTAAAATTAAATGTAAAATATCATACACTGATTCCATTATTTGCATTAGAACACTCTTAGAATGAAAACATTTGTAATAGGCAATACTTTACATTATTAAATAATGACATTGATAGATTTACTATAATAAACAATACATTTATATTAGAGATGAGCGGGTTCGGTTCCTCGGAATCCGAACCCCCCCGAACTTCACCCATTTAACACGGGTCCGAGGCAGACTCGGATCCTCCCGCCTTGCTCGGTTAACCCGAGCGCGCCCGAACGTCATCATCCCGCTGACGTATTCTCGCGAGATTCGTATTCTATATAAGGAGCCGCGCGTCGCCGCCATTTTCACTCGTGCATTGGAGATGATAGGGAGAGTACGTGTGCAGCGTTCTCTCAGTTGTGTTCAGTGTGCTGCAAATATCTGTGCTCAGTGTGCTGCAAATATCTGTGCTCAGTGTGCTTGCAAATATCTGTGCTCAGTGTGCTGAAAATATCTACGTTCTCTGCCTGAAAAACGCTCCATATCTGTGCTCAGTGTGCTGCAAATATCTGTGCTCAGTGTGCTTTATTGTGGGGACTGGGGACCACCAGTATTATATAGTAGGAGGACAGTGCAGAGTTTTGCTGACCAGTGACCACTAGTATTATACGTTCTCTGCCTGAAAAACGCTCCATATCTGTGCTGCATTGTAGTATATAGTAGGAGGACAGTGCAGAATTTTGCTGACCAGTGACCACCAGTATTATATCAGTACGGTAGAGTAGTCCACTGCTCTACCTACCTCTGTGTCGTCAAGTATACTATCCATCCATACCTGTGGTGCATTTTAGTTATTGTGCGCAGTAGTAGGAGGACAGTGCATAATTTTGCTGACCACCAGTATATAATATATAGCAGTACGGTACAGTAGTCCACTGCTCTACCTACCTCTGTGTCATCAAGTATACTATCCATCCATACCTGTAGTGCATATTAGTTGTTGTGCGCAGTAGTAGGAGGACAGTGCATAATTTGCTGACCACCAGTATATAATATATAGCAATACAGTAAAGTAGTCCACTGCTCTACCTACCTCTGTGTCGTCAAGTATACTATCCATCCATACCTGTGGTGAATTTTAGTTTCTGTGCGCAGTAGTAGGTGGACAGTGCATAATTTTGCTGACCACCAGTATATAATATATAGCAGTACAGTACAGTAGTCCACTGCTCTACCTACCTCTGTGTCATCAAGTATACTATCCATCCATACCTGTGGTGCATTTTAGTTGTTGTGTGCAGTAGTAGGAGGACAGTGCATAATTTTGCTGACCACCAGTATATAATATATAGCAGTACAGTACAGTAGTCCACTGCTCTACCTACCTCTGTGATATTCGGCGGGAACCCAGTGGCGAACACCTGCAAGTACACCTGGACCAAGCATCACCCATTCATTTAAACCAACCTATGACCCCTCAGGTACTTTAAATTACCTACCCCTTGACCTATGAAAGAAGAGCTTACATCTCCCATTGTACTGTATTTGGACACATTGTATAAAGAGTCCTCCTGACCAGGCTCAGGCTATTCTCTGAAGGTCATCTTGCTAAGACTGACTGAGTCCTGGATCTGGGAGCACTCGCAAACAAGCGTATGTACTATTAGTTGTAGCTCTTCTCTGTAATATTGTTGTATCTTTTATCTGTATCTTTTGAGTAAATACTGTTGATGCGTTGGACCACAACATTACATTTAACTACTGCTGTCGCATTCCATTCTTGTTTGGGGATAAGGTGTATTCAGCCACATGTGTCGCTGCATTGTGCGCATAGCGTGTCGGCGTGTATATGCAACGTGCATACATATCTTAGTTTTTATTTGCTTATGTTTAGCGGCCGCAGTGGCCCGAACCACAGTGTGATACGGTATTGCTTTTCCTTGTAAATTAATCGAACTTTACAGGGGTGACACCAAAATTCCAGCTTCTCCACAGGGATAGGAGTCGGGTGATGCAGTGCGCCATTTTCCTGCAGCACCCGGGTCATGTTATATAGGGGGGACCAACACTGTAGGCACTTTTTTTCTGAGTGCAGCTCATTATTTCCAGGGATTCTCCTTTTCACTCGTGCATACTTCTGGCAGACTAGATGGGTAACAGAATGCATGCTGGGTGTTCCCAGCCTGTGTGATACCTCTGCGCTAATGTACTTTTAAAGCTCTGGTTCTGATCTATCACAACCTTTGATAAAAGTGGTGACTCTAAGCCCAGGACTTTTTAAGCTCTACTAGATCCCATGTTACCTAGTGATTCAAATTGGGCTAATATTGTACATGTATTATACATTTTTTTTAAACATTTTTATTGACATATATAAACAGATTGCATACAAAGGTTATTACAAAGGAGTGATACAGACCTCAGTCAATGCATAGAAAAACAATCAAGATTAAACCTATAAGCAAACAGTAATAAATGAGAAGACAAAAAATGTTCAGTAACCATTGTATGATCAGCATAAGAAAAATATGATGCAATCCCAGAACAATAGAAAAATAAAACAGAATATCATTTTTTTGTGTTATAAGAGAGTAGAGCAATAGAGAAGAAAAGAGCAGAAGAAGGAAAGTAAGAAAAGAGAATGAGTAAGGAGGAGCAGAAGGAGAGAGGGATGGGGGGAGGAAAGGGAAGGACCATTCCGGTGCAAAAGCGTGACATCTGTGGTCATCAGTATCAGTGTAGTATCGTCTACGAAACCTACAGTACAGACTAATGCAATATTAGAAGGAACAAACAATAAACAGGAAAAGGGGAAGTGAGTACCCCAAAAAAATATCTAGGAGGGAGCCTAGGAAATTCTATGTCTTAATGACCAAGTTGTGCTGTCAAAAACCTGCATAATGCGCATAATCATATCAAGTGGTAAAAAATCTAAATAAAAGTTCCATTTGTCATAAAAAAATGTGATTCCCTTCTCAATATCGTACATCCCTGACCGACGGTAAAAATAGAGTATATTAAGCAATTCAGTGCTCAACAAAGATATCGAGGGCACAGAGTTCGATATCCAAAATGATAATATACGTTTTTAGCTAATGTCACCAACACTGTCAAAAAAGGGAGAATTTTCCTAGATAATAAAGTAGGATCCCAGCCTGAAAAATCAGTTAATAGAAAAAACTTCCCATAAGAACGGTAATCTAGAGTTGGTCAGCTATTAGAGGAAGTTATGAATTTTGTACAAAATCTCTTCACTTTTGTACACTGCCAAGCATTATGTATAATATTAGCCACAGAAGCAGAGCATTTTGGGCAGGTACTTTGTTCAATTAGAAGCATATGGCTCCTCTGTGCCTGAGAAATATATGCTCTATTAAGAAATTTAAAGTGTATTTCCTGCAAATGAAATGAACCATTTATACCTAACCATTTATAGATATATGAAAATTGTTTGACAACACGGATAGAAGTAATAAACTCAGAGAAAACATGAGACCAGGCCTCCCAAGTATTCCACCATGACCCAAAAAAAATAGAATTAATCAAGTTATTATAGAGATGCCGTATCTTAAACTTAGACTGTGAAATTAGGGTGAAGAGAGAGGACAAAGCTGATGGACAGGAAAAGTCCATAAAAAATATCATAGGAACTAGAAACCTTTTTGCTTACTTGTAAAAATAAGAAAAATTGTGGGTTGGGAATATTATATAGGTCTTTGATTTGCTGGAAGGAATACAGACCACCCCCCAGGTCAAAAACATTCCAAATCATGGCTATGCCCTTGGATTTCCAAGAGCGGAGGCATGGGGTCATAAGAGATGGCAGGAAGTCCGGGTTACCCCAAAGATGTAGATATTTAGTCAAAAATTGATTTGTTCCTATACATTTGTGAAAGACAGACCATGCTCTATAGGTATCCATAAAAAAGATGTTATGTTTGACTCCCTCAGGTAATTTATGCTTCGGCAAATGTAACAGGGCCGCTGGAGAATAAGGCGCAAGCAACGTTTCTTCCAATGATAAATTAGTAAAATATGACTGATTCAAACACCAATCCAGTATATATCAGAAAGCAGCAGCACAGGAGTAGGTGTAGAAATCAGGGAGACTAAGACCACCTTTTTCCATGTGTAAAAGCATTCTGGCCCTGGCTATACTTGGTTTCTTATTATTCCAGATAAACCTCTGAAATATAGCATTACATTTATCTTGATCCAATTTAGACAGAAAGAAAGGCAAGATTTGGGAAACAACACACTTAAAACGACAGCCACCGTACCCATAAGCGAAAAAGGTAATAACATCCAATTTTTTGCAATCTGTGCTATTTTAGCAAGTGTCCAGTGTAAATTAGCTGAGTAGAGAGTATGGACATTAGGGGTAATAAGAATACCTAAATATTTCAGATGTGAAGTCACCAAATGGAACATAGAGAGTGCTGGACACTGTGATGAGGTCGGGTGTAGTCAAAGGAAGTACTTCCGCATTAACATCATTTATTTTATAACTGGCAACGGAGCTAAAAGCAGAAATGTCAGATAAAATCACAAATAATAACATGTCATCTGCAAAAAGCGATAACTTGAGTTCCTCTCTACCCACCTTAATACCTAGAAATAAGGGGTTAGTCCGCAGAGTTATAGCTAGGGGTTCCAGGGCAAGTGCGAACAAGACAGGGGAAAGGGGGCATCATTGCCTGGTGCCCCTGTGGATAAATATTGGGTCTGAAATAAAATTGTTCGCCACCACCTTTGAGACAGAGGCTGAATTCAGTAAATGGATTAGGGAGATGATTTTGGGCGGAGAGTCTCATAAAGGTGATCCAAAACCAGTGGATCAAATGCCTTCTCAGCGTCAAGCGAAAGCAATATATGAAGATCATCTATATGGAGATCTTCCAGATGTTGGAGAACAGCTAACACCTTCCGGATATTGGTGACAGCATTGCGGCCCCAAACAAAACCGGTCTGTTCTCGGTGGACTAATGACGGGACCACCCTCTTGAATCTCTCCACTAAAATCTTGGTAAAAAGCTTATAGTCCACATTTAATAACGATATAGGAAGAGTAGGATCCCTTCCCGGTTTCGGCAAAACTTGTATAATCGTGTCATTAAAGTATGGTGGGAACTGGTTACCTGAGAGAAAGGCGTTGAACAGAGCAGTCAGTGGCTGAGATATTGAGGATTGAAGAAGTTTATAAAATTCCCCCAGTAAATCCATCCAGAACCGGGGCCTTTCCTAGTTTAAGATTTTTAATAACGGAAAGGACTTTGTCTTCCGAGATAGGGCGAGTCAGAGTGGCTATGTGCGAGTCAGTCAATCTAGGAAGGGAGACTTTACCCCAAAACTTAGATTTATTATCAAAATCGATTGGCTGAGAATACAAATCAGCATAGAATGAGTGTAGAACCTGTATAATAGATGGGCCTGTCATGTGCGCTACCCCCACATAATCAGTCAAAGATAAAATAGTGGAGTTGGTTCTTTCACTTCTCAAGAGATTGGAAAGCAATTTACTATTTTTATTATCAAATTTATGGAACTGAAACTTATTAGGCCTGACCTTGGTGTCACCCGCCTGTTGCATTAGAGAATCAAAGGCCAATTTAGATGCTTCATACTGCAGTTTATGTGTGGGAGATGGATCCTATCTTAGGGTTCTTTAAGCCTGTGTAAAGGCTGCCTGGGAGTCAAGAAGGAGCGAGTGCCTATGTTTTTTAAAATGTGATGCATACAATAAAATTTGGCCATGGAGAACCGCTTTGGCAGTTTGCCAGTACAAGGCGGGGACTGAAATATGTTCAGAATTCGCAAATACACAGTCATTCCAGGTAGACTGGAGCATATCTTTAAATGGGTTAGAAGCGGCTAGAGAGGAGGGGAAGTGTCAAATCCTACACTTGCCCAAGGGAGCCAGAGGAGACAAAGTAAACCAAATTAGAGCATAATCTGTCAGACCCAAGGCTTCTATATCAGAGCTGTCTATCCGAACAGCTAACTCTGAGGCAAATAATAAATAGTCAATTCTAGAAAACATGGCATGAGGAGCTGAATAATAAGTAAACTTTCTATCTATAGGGTGGTGCACCCTCCAAACATCAACCAGATGCAATTTTCGAATCATATAGGCGATACTAAACTTATGCAGCTTGTATGGTAAGGAGTCGTTGGATTGCCTGTCCATATATGGATCCACTACCAAATTCATATCACCACCTATGATCAGTTGAGAATCCATATGTTGGTACAATATATTGACAATAGTAATAAAAAAAATTCTTATCATATAACATGGGTGCATATAGATTACAGAAAACAACACATAGCGCTCATTCGGATCCAATCTATGCAAAGACACGGTCAGAGGAATACCCTTTTTTACTATCATGGCGACACACCTGGATTTAGAGTTATAGGAAGCAAAAGCCACCCTAACATCAATAGCTTTGTATGTTCCAAATCAGTCAGACGAGTTTCCTGCAAAAATGAAATATCCATTTTATAAAGGTTCAAATAGGAAAGAAGTTCGCCCCATCTAGCAGGGGAGTGTATACCCTGGACATTCCAAGGAGCAAATTTTAAGGGTACTCATGGGTAAAAGGACTCATGAGGTAGAGTTGCAGAGAACAGATTCCAAATAGGTACAACAAAATACATTTGACAGTGAGCACTATATAAACATCACATCAATACCCAGCCACAGATAACACATTCTCACAAAAATATAGAGAGGGTACCAGGAATGGGAAAAGAGCAGCAAAAGAGAGTAAAGATGGGAAAATAGAAAAAAAGAGTAAAGTAAAGAAGCCAAAGCCCGCCAGAGGCTCACATTTCGCCAGCAGGTGGCAAAACATAGTAATACACTAAACACAACTATAGCGTCTATGAGACATCACATAATAAATCAAATAACCACAATCCCACAGGGCCCACACTAGGTGACCCCAGCCCCTCGACTAAATAATCATGGGGATAGTCAGAAACATCATACAGACTCATAGTAGCTGACAAAAAAAGTGCTTCCGTAATAATAAAATAACAAGATAACAAACGGAGCTGCATACATAAAAACAAAACAAGTATCAGGAGACTAAAGGATCGGAAACACTGTAGCCAACAGAGACACATTCAGGGGACATCAATACAGCACAGATATCACTAGGTTCAAGTAGACACAGAGAAGTCAGCCGATGGTTCCCCGTCTAAATAGGCCATAGCATCCGCAGGCTCCAAAAAGTCTTTATAGTCCTTCAAATCCGAACCTCTGAAAATATGGAGTCTCGCTGGAAAAAGAAGAGCAAACTTGCGTTGCAACTGGACCAGCCTAGAACAAACGGGTGATATATCTTTACGGACTTTAGAGACCTTCACGGGATAGTCCTGAAAAAGAAGCGAATTATTGCCTTGCCAATCCAAGGACTTCAATTTACACATTGCTGTCCAAATCAATGACTTATGTGCAAGGTTCAGGCACCTGAAGATGACAGCTCATGGGCGCCTAGTGTCCTGGACAGGGCTAAGACAATGTGCCCTTTCAATCACAAAATCTTTCAGAGCACCCTGGAGAGCCAGCATATGTAAAAGGTCCATATACAAGAATTTGTAGAAATCCGGGCCCTTAACTGATTCAGGGAGCCCTACGATTCTCAGATTGTTCCGAAGGAGAAATTCTCCAAATCATCAACCTCATTAATGAGGCATAGGGTGTGTTTCCGTTTATCCTCAAGTTGTTATTGGAGATAGAGTATCACCTGATCATGTTCCACTATTTTGTTTTGATTCTCCACAACCTGTATATCAGTGGAATCCAGTTGCTCCTTAAAATCTTTAATAGCAACCGCAAATTTCACAGCTTGTTTATCCATTATGGGAGTCATAGTGGCGGTAATAGCTCGAACCACATCTTCATAACTCAGAGAGGTGCAAACATGAGGAGGATGAGATGAGACAGAACCTCCCTGTTCCAAATCAGTAGCATCAGATGCACCAGCAGTGTTCCCCTTTTTCACGGTTTTGCCACATATGGGCCACACCGGTGTAGCAGGTGTAATACATTTTTCCATATTTGCACTAACAAGTGGCAAACACTAGGGACCTGTACTTGTAGATAAATATACAGTTCAATGAGATGAAAACTCAAGGAAATACCCTGTAGCCTTGAACTACAATATAGGTTTACAATGTACAGGGGGAATATCAAAGAGGTCAGTCATGGCGAAACATCAATTTCCAGCAGAGAGATGTATCGTAGAAAACATAGAAAATCATGGCCCCCATAATATATGCTGAGGGGGGATAAATGTGTTTACAAAGTGACCAGAATATCTCAGATATGAAGATATTGCCTCCATATGTGTAGCCTAGAAGTCTGAAGAGATAAGGTGACATACTGTACATCTCGCAGAGTAAATTAACATTTCAAAGACAGTACCTCTATGAGTGTGACGATGATTCAAGTGTAGGCTCAATCTAGCACATCACCCGCTGGGTGAAATAAGCACCCCCTGTCCATCTACCTCGCTCAGCACATATCGCGCTGTGCTGAGCGGAGAGATATGTGCTTTTCAGTCTGTGTTAAGATCGCTCAGCGCACATCTCTCCCGTCAGTACTGGCCTTAAGAATTGCACATTTTTGAGGGCCCAGATCAACCAACTGTGAATAGACCATGAATACGAGTACTAGGCTGCTGTGAGCAGTCTCTGATTCTATTGTCTAGGAATAGGTCTAAATAAGTGATGAGGAGCTCGCATTTTGTAAAGTCTGAGCTGCCCCGAACTTCTGGGATTCAAGTGTTTTTGAGCCCTGGCTCAGGTTTTCCCACTTGGCTTGGATTCCAAATCAGGGTAAAACATCATCCTCCCAGCATGTTATTCTCACAGTTTTTGGATTTGATATAAGGGGGCCATGGCCAGGACTACTCCAATCCAGGCACGATGCTGTATGCTGCACTCTTCTTTAAGTGGCAGTGTGGTGTTCATTTCAAAGTGGCTGAGAGGTGTCCATCTGAGAGTTTCTGTGTGGTGTCTATCTCAGAATGGCTCTAGTGTCAATCTCAGATTGGCTGGCTGTGCAGTGTCCATTTCAGAGTGGCTGTGCAGTGCACATCTCAGAGTGTCTTGGCTGTGTCCATCCACAAGTGACTGTGTGGATTACATCTCAGTGAATATGCAGTGTCCATCTCAGTGGCTGTTCTGTGTCCACCTCAGTGGCTGCTCCAGACATGAAGGTCGCTGCCCCCTGCCTGGGTCACCCAGTACTAGCACTAGAGGACTTTGACAGAACGGAGAAGCAGGATACTGGCAGACAAGATCTGGAAATCTAAGATGCAGGATCGTTATAAGACTCTGGTGTAGGTTCTAGGCTACTGGAACCATTATCAGATCATATCAGACTGGAACCAATGTCAGAGAGTAACGAACTGGAACTGATGGCAGAGGGTATCTCTGACTGGAATCAATGGCACAGAGTATTGGACTGGAACCAATGACACAGAGATTCGGACTGAAACCAATGGCAGGGAGAATCGGACTGAAACCAATGGCACAGATATTTGGACAGGAAACATGGCACAGAGTTTTAGACTGGGACCGGTGGCAAAGAGTATCAGTCTGGAATTGATTGGAGCCAAGTGGTGGTACAGCAGGATTGAGATTTGCACTGAAGTCACTGCGAAGGATGAGAATACAAAAGAGCTTCACAAGAGACACACAGCTAGGCTGTAGACATCATTGCACTGGAAACTTGTGACTCTAATTCATTCCCCTTTAAACCCTAAGGATACCAGAGATTGGTTGTTGCGATCAGCTGGCTTGCCCTCGGATTGGCTGGGAACTGGTCACATGAGTGTAAACAACATGGTGGTGCCCATGCCTGAGTTTAGGAGGGAACCCTGGTGTATAGGAAGTAGGCCTGAATGCAGGGAAAGGAGAATGAAGAATACTGTAGACAGCTGGAACAAATTACAGCATCTCATGCTGGTATCAATGTGCGAGGACAGCATATGCAGACTTTCCTGGTGAGTCCCTCACTTTGCATATTAAACACACATGTGAGTTCACATAGTTGGCTAATCAGCAGCTTGCAACACAGAACAGCAGCTCTTATGCTGTGCAAACCTCTTAGACAATGAATACAGCCTGTTCATTCTGACCTGCCCCCCCCCCAATGCCTCGTCCCTACCCCAAAAACACCCGCCGCCGTCAATCACATTTTGGCCACATCCATGTGACTGCAAAGTTTCTGGCTCCGGCTGCACAGCCGCAATGCGGCAACTGCACATGCTCAGTTTGCCAATATAGGCAAAATGCGCTGTGAATCACATTAGTGTCAGGGTCTGAATGACCCTCTATATCCTCTACAAGGACTGATTATTTTACCTTTTGTTCCTGCATATTATCTAGTTATGTGTGCAGTGACAAATAAACCATTATTTTGGTTTAATCTGCTTGGTGTCTGGGGGATTGAAGAACCCCATCCCCTCAAAGGGGTACTGTGTCATTAAGAGAAAAAACACCCAAAGAGGCACTGGGGACTGTGGGATGTGGTACTGTGAGGCACTGTGTTGTGTGTTCAGTGCAGATGGGTGGTCTTCAGTATGCCGGCTGTCGGGATCCTGGCGCACAGTATACCTGCGCCGGAATCTCGACAGCCGGCATACCGACACTTATTCTCCCTCGTGGGGGTCCACGACCCCCCTGGAGGGAGAATAAAATAGCGTGCCACACGTAGCGCGCCACCGTGCCCGCAGTGTGGTGAGCGCAGCGATCCCACAAGGGGCTCATTTGCGCTCGCCACACTGTCGGTTAGCCACCGGCATACCATACCACACCCAGTGCAGACACCATGTTACAAAATGTAAATAAAACTGTATAATGTTCATTAGGTACCAGAATCACTGTGAATCGCAGTATGCACAAAAATATAACTTGTGTGTGTTCAGGTTCAGGCACTGTGTTGAAAAATAATGTTTCTTAGGTGCCACCATTACTAGAAGCAATGTTAGTTGCAGTGTGTAAATCAAAATTGTGTGTGTTCGGGTTCAATCACAGTGTTAAAAAATAACATTCATTGAGTGCCACCATTACTAGAAGCGCTGTGTGCAAAAATAAATTTGGATATTGATCAGTTAATAGTGGAGTAGGAGAAGCAACACAGTAATAGTGCTGCAGCTGCCATGATACTGCCAGTCAACATCTACTAGAGGTGGTCCAGGGAATACAAATTTTAAGATAGAGCACCTGTAATCTAAAGAGTTAACAAATAGTTAAATAAAAATCACCTCTAATAATAAAGGGAACATTTACTGCAGAAAAATGTACAATTGAAAACATACCATACACCCCATGCAGTGGCAAGGAAAGGCGCAGGTCAAAGCATTGGTTTGTGAGTGGTGGTCTTGCGAGTGCTACTGCTGTTTCATGCACTAGAAGAATGCCCACCGCTGGAGCTGGGGCAATACACATTCAGGAACCTTCTTCTGTAAGATCATATGATAAAGCAACATCTTCTTGCTCTGAGTCTAGTAGAGGTGTAACCATTAAAACATACAAATCAGTGGGCAAAACAACGAACACTAAAGCTGAAGAACAAACTGTGTGGTCATATTTCCCTCAGGAGAGTCTAGGGGTGTTCACGTTAGCTGTGTGTGAGTCTGACATTTCTGACACTGTACTTATACTCATATTAACTTCCTCCATCATTTCTGCACCCTCTGAAAATGTGGGGATGAGCAGTACAAGCAAAGATGGTGATATGGAAATTGAGGATGCTAGTGTGAAAGTGCAATAGGATGAGGGGGATATTTGTGTATCTGATGCAAATGAGGATGTTTATGATTAGAATGCTGTTTGTGTCAAAGTAAGTCAGACACCAGTGGCAGCAGTTCTTGCCCGTGATAAAAAGGCCATTGCCATACCTAGTTAAATTACTAAAAAAATATATCTCTTGCATGTGAATTATTTTTACCCAAATCCTAATATTTGTCAAGCCATCTGTACTGTTTGTGAGGCCAAAGTAATTAGAGGTATGGACGTTAATTATCTAGGCCCATCCTCCATGTTATATGCACCGAGTTCATGCAAGTTATTTATAAAAATCGGAATAAATCCAGAAAAATAATAACAAGCAGTCCAGTATCTTCTACCAGCAACTTGGACCAGCACATGCAATCTTCACCTCCAAAACACTCATCATCAACCTCTTCATTAATGATCGGAGGTAGTCCTTTAAAAAAATTGGTTTGAGGGAGTTCACACAAGACAAGCCCATCAGCCACAAAAATGGCAGTCCCTGTCACTGAAGTGCTTGATTTGTTAAACTACAGGTAGACCCACACTAGTCGTGGCTCCGTCTGTGCATGGGCATCTCCGTTTGGGCAGGCGGGCGAACCCGTGAAGAAGACATGCCCCATTCACTAGAATGGGAAAGTGTCTCCATCTAGGCGGGCATGCATGTCCAAACAGAGATGCTCTCGCATTCATAGAATGGGAAAGCATCTCTGTGTACTCCCGGCATGACTTGGCAGATGGATCGCCTAGTCATGCCAGGAGTGCACGCCTGCAATGGAGCCACCTCAGATGAGCGCAGCTACATCTGTATGCATATTTTTTGCATATACAACATAAGGGTGGGTGGGAGGACTCAAAAACAATTCCACCTTGCGCCACTTTTCTTTTCATTATTGGTTCATTTTTGGGTGGGCATTGGTTATTGCTCTAATACATTACTATTTTGCAACACATTTTTAAACAGAAATAACTGCTATGTGTTTGTGCCACTGCTCTGTTGCTTAGTTTGTCCAGTCAGCCTTTTGCCAATATTGGTGAACAATATTGTGAGTCTTGAGGTGGTCAAAATTGACTTGAAATGACTGGAAAATAATGATATTGAGGTTAAGAATACCATAGGAACATAAGCAGTCCCTATTTACATGATTATAGCTGTTTCTAGAAAAAAAATTAAACCAAAAAACATATCCAAAACCAAAACACATGAGGGTGATTTTGTCATAACGAGAAAACAAAATTAAAACACTGAGCGTAGTTTTGGCAAAATTAAAACACTGGGGTCCACACAAATCTCTAATCAAGTAATGATATATGATAGAATGTAAATTTAGGTGGAAATGCCACAATCTTAGGTCTTGGTTTATGTAAGAACACACTGCTATTTTGGCATGAATATTCCAATTCTTGAACTCAGACAGATGTGTGGTCTTGTGATAATCTGGATGCAGGTGTCACACTCTGGAGTCTTAAACTTAGTTTCTTATCTCTGAAGTGTCTGTCCCAGCTTTCGTTGAGGTCCACTCGTGCTGCACATTGCTTCTAACTGGTAAAGAAGTCTGTTCAAACTAATCTTACTCAGTGATCCTGTCATATTCCTAGGTGTGTCTCTCTGCTTTGGTTCCAGTCTGATACCATCTGCCATTGGTTCCAGTCCGATACACTCTGCCATTGGTTCTAGTCTGATAGTCTCTTCCAGTCCTATCCTCTCTGCCATCTCAATAACCTTTCCATTGGATTCAGTTGTATTCCGTTCCACTCCGTCTCCAGTTGCATTCTGGTTCCAGTCCAGCTACAGTTACATCTAGTTTCAGTTTCTCTACAGTTCCAGTACAATAAAGTTTATTTCTACTCAGTACACGCCTTTGGTATTGTTATGGATTGTTGCTTGATTAGGTCTTCATTCTTTCATCTGAGATACATAGGTACAGAATCAAGCAGAAGAACTGTCTACAGTAAATTTTTGAGTACATTTGTATCATCATGTATGGACAATGCCAAATCCCACTTCCTGGGTCTCCAAATAAAAAATTGCACCGCTTGCAGCTAGTACAAAATGCAGCAGACAATTCCTATCAAATAAAATGCCATTCACTATTGCCTCCACTCGCTACCTGTTAAATGGCAAATTTACTTCTAGAGTAGCTTATTGACTTTTGAATCCCTACATAAAACTGTGTTATTATGTACTTGCACCAGTTTCTAATTTCTTACTCCCTCACTTGCTTATTTTGACCTGCAGATGAAGGACTAATACATACCGTAGTATCTCTCTTACTTCAAAGCTTTTAACTTTGCGTATCAAACTCTTTGGAACTCAGTGCCTCACACAGTTTGAGAGGCTTCTGCTATAGACACATTTAAAAATAGACTCAAGACTTACCTGTTTACTCAAAATTTTAATTAATGACTTTTTTCTGTAGTTAGCATTTAAATATTAATAGCATTGTTTATCACTGTTATTGGTTAGTGCAGGCAAGGCCAACCTGTGGCTCTCCAGTTGCTGTGAAGCTATAAGTTCCAGCATCCCCTGCCACAGTTTTGCTATTAAGGGATGCTAAAACTGTGACAGGTCATGCAGGGATGTATAGTTTCACACCAGCTGGAGAACCGCAGGTTGGCCATGTATGGGTTAGTGCTCCTGTACAAGTCAAGAAGTCTGACTTCAGTTCTAATGCACATATTAATAATCAGTTAGAGGTACATTTTTATTAGCATACACAGTTTTTTCTAATAAACACTGAAGTGGTAACATCAAAGCTCACCAATCAAAATCATTGCTGTGGCTCAGTGGTTATCATTATTTACCCTCAGAAGTAGGCTCATGAGGTAGATTCCCGACCAGTGACCTGTATGTGTGGAGTTTGTATGTGCTACCCATGTTTGCATGGGTTTCCCTGGTATCCTCGCTCTAGTTCGACCACACGTAGGTCGACAGTCACTAGGTTGACCCCTATTGGTCAACATGCATTAGGTCGACAGGCTTTCTAGGCCGACATGGTCACTAGGTTGACATGTTCTAAGTCGACATGACAAAATGTCAACATAAGTTTATCTTTTTTTTTTTAATTTTTAGAACTTTTTCATACTTTACAATCTATGTGGACTACAATTGGGAACAGTAAAATGTGCCGAGGGCAGCAGTAGTGGAGTGAGGCACCTTGCCCAAAGCTGCAAGGGGACACATTGCTCTAATTGGGGTTCCCAGTCCCTCCACAAAGAAAATGACACCCAAAAAATTAAAAAACCTCATGCTGACCTTTTGTCATGTCAACCATGCTTATGTCGACCTAATGCCAGGGCTGGATTAAGCCATGGGGGTGCCTGGTGCACTCAAGACAGAGGGGCCCCGGTGGAAGGTGGGGGATATATATTAGATTGTACATACCTCCCAATATGTCCCATTTCAGGAGGCACAAAATGCTCTCTACCAGGACTTCACTCTTAATATATGATTGATGTCACTTGTGTTGAACTATTTAATTGATAAGAAAGATATTTCAACACAGGTGATCGCAATCATTGATTAGGAAGGAAGTCCAGGTAGAAAGCATTTTGTCCCCCCTGGAATGGATCATGGTGGAAGGTATAGATTGTGTATATTAAATTTAAACCAATGGTGTATATTAGATTTAAAGTAATAGTTTAATAATGCCTGGGTACTGTTTATACAGTAGCTCCACCTATTTGAAAGAAAACTATTTTATAAAATGTTCTTGTAGTGGAACACAGACAACTTAAACAACCTTAAAATACACTAAGAACAATAAAATAATTTATCTTGTCATATGCAAGAATAGCATCAGCCTCTGTACTTCTTACACACTGGAACAGGACTCAGGAGGACTCTCTGTGTGTGTATCTATCGCTAGACCAGAATGGTTTAGTTGAATAAAAGTTTACACAGGACTCAGACACCCAGACAGGAAAGAGGAGAAGCTGGGATCGCTGTGTCACTTACAGCTCTCTCCACCCTCCTAACTCTCCTTTGGTCAGAAAGTTCCATCAGTAGCTCATGAAACCTGATAGTCCTATGTCTCTACCCGCACTGTATACTGCCCTGCTCACATTCTGGCTCTTGCATTAAGTGGAAAAGCTAGTGATATCAGTGTGCTTTGGCTGGGGGGCACCTGACAAAGGTGGGCCCGGGGTATAGTATAGCCTCAATCCCCCCCTTAATCAGGCTATGACTAATGCTTGTGTTGACCTATTTTGGGTGTCGACCCAGACACTGTAGACCTAAGTGTGGTCAACCCTATGAACCGCACATGGTTTCCCTTTGCTGCTACGATTTCCTCCCACAATCCCCAATAATAATGGTAGGTGAAATGCTGACTAAAATGTATCCTAGTACGTTTGTATACAGGGGCGGATTGGGACATAAAAACTAGCCCAAGAAATTTCTGGAAGCAACCCTATTGGGGGTGGGGTCTGTGGAGGGGGCAAGGTTTATAGAGGGTACTACCTCCGCATAGAGCCTGATTTTGAGACACTATGCTACGCTATACGATCTTTTGAATGGGAGCCAGCGATCGCGTGCATATGAATACTCCCACCGCCCATTCATTTGAATGGGAGATGGCTAGCAATGCATACACAGTGACCTGCCACAGTGCATACACATGACAATCCCGCTAGAGTATAGGATACATCTGTGTATATACATATACTGTATATATATGACTGTGGTTAAATAAAAAAAAAAAACACATTAAAATTTACATTGGTAGGACACATTGGACATGAGCAATTGCTATAGAAAACAACATGGGTTTCACATAGTTAACTGCGAGTGTCGCCTGAACACAGGACAGCTCCTGTGCCACAGCCTGTAGATAGGGAGGGCTTAAAAACATGAGTGCAGAGACAGTGTTACTTTCTGTTCCTGGTATGCCTGATATAAGACAAGATAACCAAAAGGAGGAAGGAAGTTTCAGGCTGATGGTGTGTCAGCACCCCCTGCATGCACTGGGTGTGGTATGGAAGGTAGATAGTAACTAGGTCGACAGTGTCTAGGTTGACCACTATTGGTCGACAGTAACTAGGTCGACAGGGTCGCTAGGTTGACAGGGTCTTTAGGTCGACATGGTCTAGGGCGACAGGTCAAAAGGTTGACATGAGTTTTTTCTGGGTGGTTTTGTGTAGTTTTCTTCGTAAAGTGACCGGGAACCCCAATTAGTGCACCGTGTCCCCTCGCATGGCTCACTTCACTCGCCATGCTTCGGGCTACCGCTGTGCTCGACACAGATTATCATTTCCAATTGTAGTCCACGTAGATCGTTAAGTATGAAAAGGTTCAAAAAAGAAAAAAATTGTGAAAAACTCATGTCGACCTTTTGATCTGTCGATCTAGAACATGTCGACCTAGTGGTCCTGTCGACCTAGTTACTGTCGACCAACAGTGATCGACCTAGATAGTGTCAACCTAGTTACTCTCGACCTAGAGACCGGATCCCCATGCACTAGTGAATCCTGTGGCTGAGAAGGAGACTCAATGTGTGAGGACACTGGAGTGCAAACCGCAGCCTTCCCTCTCCACTTAGGGGGTAATTCCAAATTGATCGCAGCAGGATTTTTTTTAGCAATTGGGCAAAACCATGTGCACTGCAGGGGGGGCAGATATAACATGTGCAGAAAGAGTTAGATTTGGGTGGGTTATTTTGTTTCTGTGCAGGGTAAATACTGGCTGCTTTATTTTTACACTGCAAATTAGATTGCAGATTGAACACATCCCACCCAAATCTAAGTCTCTCTGCACATGTTATATCTGCCTCCCCTGCAGTGCACATGGGGGGTAATTCCAAGTTGATCGCAGCAGGAAATTTTTTAGCAGTTGGGCAAAACCATGGAGGTCATTCTGAGTTGTTCGCTCGCAAGGCGATTTTAGCAGAGTTGCTCAAGCTAAGCCGCCGCCTACTGGGAGTGAATCTTAGCATCTTAAAATTGCGAACGAAGTAATCGCAATATTGCGATTACACACCTCGTAGCAGTTTCTGAGTAGCTTCAGACTTACTCGGCATGTGCGATCAGTTCAGTGCTTGTCGTTCCTGGTTTGACGTCACAAACACACCCAGCGTTCGCCCAGACACTCCTCCGTTTCTCCGGCCACTCCTGCGTTTTTTCCGGAAACGGTAGCGTTTCTTCCCACACGCCCATAAAACGGCCTGTTTCCGCCCAGTAACACCCATTTCCTGTCAATCACATTACGATCGCCAGACCGATGAAAAAGCCGTGAGTAAAAATACTAAGTGCATAGCAAATTTACTTGGCGCAGTCGCAGTGCGGACATTGCGCATGCGCATTAAGCGGAAAATCGCTGCGATGCGAAGATTTTTACCGAGCGAACAACTCGGAATGAGGGCCCATGTGCACTGCAGGGGAGGTAGATATAACATGTGCAGAGAGAGATAGATTTGGGTGTGGTGTGTTCAATCTGCAATCTAAATTGCAGTGTAAAAAAAAAGCAGCCAGTATTTACCCTGCACAGAAACAAAATAACCCACCCAAATCTAACTCTCTCTGCAAATGTTATATCTGCCCCCCCCTGCAGTGCACATGGTTTTGCCCAACTGCTAAAAAATGTCCTGCTGCGATCAACTTGGAATTACCCCCATGGTTTTGCCCAATTGCTAACAAAAATCCTGCTGCGATCAACTTGGAATTACGCCCTTATTTGGATTATCTCTGACAAACAGCAGCTTCGCCTGCTGCAATGCTGTTGGAGCAGCAGAGTGCAGGACAGATGCTGCATCTCCCTGCTCTTGGCACCTAAAAGTGTCCTCTAATACACGGCTCTGCGTTGTGGTCCAGTGGAGTGCAAATCCCGGAAGCGCTGCAGACAGATGGGCTGACTTCTAAATGGGGGTAATTCAGAGTTGATCGCAGCAGCAAATTTGTTAGCGGATGGGCAACACCATAGGGGTAATTCCAAGTTGATCGCAGCAGGAAATTTTTTAGCAGTTGGGCAAAACCATGTGCACTGCAGGGGGGGGGTGGGGGGGGGGGGGCAGATATAACATTTGCAGAGAGAGTTAGATTTGGGTGGGTTATTTTGTTTCTGTGCAGGATAAATACTGGCTGCTTTATTTTCACACTGCAATTTAGATTGCAGATTGAACTCACCACACCCAAATCTAACTCTCTCTGCAAATGTTATATCTGCCCCTCCTGCAGTGCACATGGTTTTGCCCAACTGCTAAAACATTTCCTGCTGCGATCAACTTGGAATTACCCCCCCCCCCCCCCCCCCCCCCCATGTGCACTGCAGGTGTGGCAGATATAACATTTCCAAAGAGAGAGAGATTTGGGTGGGTTATTTTGTTTCTGTGCAGGGTAAATACTGGCTGATTTATTTTTACACTGCAATTTAGATTTCAGTTTGAACACACCTCACCCAAATCTAACTCTCTCTGCACATGGTTTTTTCTTCTGCATAACTAAAAATTACACTGTGTGTATATATATATATATATATATACATACACACAGTATATACGTGTATGTATATATATATATACACATAAATAATTATATTTATATAAACATGCACATATACACAGACACACATAAACACACACACACACACACACACACACACACACACACACACACACACACACGCACACACACGCACACACACTCATACACACATGTAACCCTTTTGGTGAAGGTTAGTCTTGTTTATGATGGTGTGGTTAATTAGGTCGACATGCATTAGGTTAACATACATTGGGTCGACCACTGAAGGTCGACATGCATTAGGTCGACATGGTCATAAGGTCGACATTAGTTTTTTTACTGTTTTTTGTGTCCTTTTCTTCGAAAAGTGACCGGGAACCCAAATTAGTGCACCGCGTCCCCTCGCATGACTCGCTTCGGTCGCCATGCTTCGGGCAAGGTGCCTTGCTCTGCTACCACTGTGCTTGGCACAGGTTACCATTCCCAATCGTAGTCCACGTGGATCGTTAAGTATGAAAAAGGTAAAAAAATAAAAAAGGGAAAAACTCATGTCGACCTTTTTGCATGTCGACCTAGTACATGTCGACCTAATGACCATGTCGACCTAGTAACCATGTTGACCTAATGCATGTCGACCTTCAATGGTTGACCTAGTGTATATGGACCTAATGCTTGTCGACCTAACGACCACCATCCGTTTAGGTAAGATAATTTTTATTGTTTATATAATAATCATTTATGTGGAACTTATTTCTTTCATTATATTGCTGTGTGGAAGACAAAAGCAAAATTGAGGGACAAAGGGTTACTCCCATTGTGGCAGGGGGAAAGAGAGAACAGAGGGGTTAAGTGGCATGGAGAAAATGAGGGTGAGGTGCTCAGGACTAAGATGGGAAGACCCAATGCTTAAAGTGGTCCTGGAGGGGTGGTGGAACTTCCCCCCCCCCCCACCCACCCCAGCCCTAAAGGCATTGTGGGTGCCTACAGCGTGCGCTGCAAAAAAGGTGTGTGGTCTCAAAACAGAAAGGGGCGTGGTCACCCAACATGACCACAGTGGTAGCATCCTCTATACCCTTATGCCCTCAGTAGTAGTGCCCCTTATGCAATGCCCACTGTAGTGGTAGCGCACATAGTTGTAGTGCCCCTGATGTAAAGACCATAGTATTGGTGCCCATTATACAGTGCCCCCAGTAGACGTGCCCCTTATGTCCCCAGGAGTGATGCCCCTTATTAAGTTCCCCCTATGCAATGTCCTCATTAGCAGTGCCCCAGTAGATATGCCCCTAGTGGTAATGCCCTGTGTAGTATTGCCCCATGTAGAGATGCCCCCATAGTTATGCCCCCTGTAGTTATGCCCCCAGTAGAGATGCCCCCTGTTGTTATGCCCCCTGCAGTTATGCCCCAGTACAGATGCCCCAGTACAGAGTACAGATGCCCTCAGTACAGCTGTTACCTGTAGAGCTTCCCCCAGTACAGATGCCCCCAGTAGAAGCTGCCCCCCATAGAAGCTGCCCCCTATAGTTATGCCCCAGAGTATATGCCCCAGTACAGATGCCCCCTGCAGTTATGCCCCCAGTACAGATGCACCAGTATAGATGCCCCTAGTAGAAGCTGGCCCCAGTTGTTATGCTGCCAGTAGTTATGCCCCAGTGTAGATGCTCCCAGTAGAAGCTGTCCCCAGTACAGTTGGCCCCTGTAGTTATGCCCCCAGTAGTTATGCCCCAGTAGTCTCAGTCTCCGTCCAAGCCCTCATCACCTGTGTGGCTGTGTTCATCACCTGTGTCAGGGCGGCTCCTCTCAGTCCGCTCTGCTCCCTGCAGACGCGTGATGACGTAATTCTCTCCCTACAGTGGCAAAGGTTATGTAGGAGACGGGGCGAGTTAAATCAATCATTCCCGCTAGCGTCGCCCACCACCACATCATTGATACACAGGGCATCGGTGGGCAGTGCATAGGGAAGCCCGGGCCGGAACTTGAAGCCAGCGAGAGGGGGAGCCGAGCGAGGGTAGCACGGACGTCGCACGGACAGTGTGAGTGACAGCCCGAAGCATTATAGATGTTGTGGGCGGGCGGCGGAGGCGGGGCAGCAGCAGCAGTCTGATTGTACTCAGATTTCTGACTAGTACTTAATAGACTGCCTGTGTGAAGTCAAGGTTGGCGGGCGGAGGCGGAACTGGTTCCGCCTCCACTTAGAACTGCCGGAAAGCAGTTCCGCCTCATTCCGGCCCACTTTAATCCCTGGGAATACCTCATGGCCACTAGGCACTGTGTATATAAAGGGACATGCATCAACAAGGGTGGGGCGGGAGGAGCCCTACCTGACATGTTGAAGAGAAGAGATTAATGCTGAATGACAAAGAAGCTTGCACCCAGGTGATAAGGTACTGGTGAACGATCAAACCAGTGAGGCAGCATTGTAAGGAGGATCCAGTAGCAACAGAGGGAACAGGAGGTGAGAGCCTGTGCAGCCGCAAACTCTCATTGGCCGGCTGCCCAGCACTGCAGCAGAACGAGGGTCAGTGCCAATGGCTGCCAGTGCAGGCTTTAGCAATGAAAATCAGAGCAGCAATAAAGATCTGATCTGTGGCAGATGACGGCGGGCCCTCTCAGACAGGAGGGCCCAGGAGTACTTACCTCCTGAGTCCCCCCCCCCCCCATATTCCAGCCCTGGGTGAGCATTGATATGTGACAAGCTCATTACAGCCATAAAGTCATCTACTGGATTTATGACATTACATTTTAATGTTCTCCAACAAATCTGTACTGCTTCGGATTGTTAATATTTTTCAGCAAAACCAAGAATTATCTATTGAGCTTCACCAATATTTAAGAACAACAACTCACCAATGGTACTTCTGGGACCATAGAGAAAAGATCTTGTAGAACTTGGGAGTTTGTATCTTCCCCAGGAGTGTGTCACTTTTATTAGTACATAGGAGCTGTTAAATCAGCAAGCTTAGGGGGTAATTCTGAGTTGATCGCAGCAGCAAGTTTGTTAGCAATCGGGCAAAACCATGTGCACTGCAGGGGGGGGCAGATATAACATTTGCAGAGAAAGTTAGATTTGGGTGGGTTATTTTGTTTCTGTGCAGGGTAAATACTGGCTGCTTTATTTTTACACTGCAATTTAGATTTCAGTTTGAACACACCCCACCCAAATCTAACACTCTTTGCACTTGTTATATCTGCCCCCCCCCCCCCTGCAGTGCACATGGTTTTGCCCAACTGCTAAAAAAAAATCCTGCTGCGATCAACTTGGAATTACCCCCTAAGTAGTCAGCAATTGCTAAATAGGATTTAAAAACTCTGACATCACCATTTGAGACTGATCAGTTTCCCTTCACATTATCATTTGTTCTGCAGCTTATTATGTCACATCAGTCATTGTGATAATGGGGGTAATTCTGAGTAGATCGCAGCAGGAACTTTGTTAGCAGTTGGGCAAAACCATGTGCACTGCAGGTGGGGCAGATATAACATGTGCAGAGAGAGTTAGATTTGGGTGGGTTATTTTGTTTCTGTGCAGGGTAAATACTGGCTGCTTTATTTTTACACTGCAATTTAGATTGCAGATTGAACACACCTCACCCAAATCTAACTCTCTCTGCACATGTTATATCTGCCTTCCCCTGCAGTGCACATGGTTTTGCCTAACTCCTAACAAAGGGGGTAATTCTGAGTTGATCGCAGCAGAAATTTTGTTAGCAGTTGGGCAAAACCATGTGCACTGCAGGGGAGGCAGATATAACATGTGCAGAGAGAGTTAGATTTGGGTGGGTTATTTTGTTTCTGTGCAGGGTAAATACTGGCTGCTTTATTTTTACACTGCAATATAAGAGAAACCTACAAGATTAATATGTTAGAAGACAAATTTTCAGTTAAGTAGAGGCAATATTACTTTAATGCAGTTGTATTGTTTGTAAGTTATTTCTCCAGTGACAGAAGTAAAACTAAATTATACAGCGTTATTTTGCCTTCACTTTAAGTTAAATAGAGAAAAAGTTGATTTGTTGTGCTAAGCTCGGAATTTCAACAAATAAACACATGGAAAATAGTTTTTATTTTATACAATTTATATTAGGTATTATTAGCTAGTGTTTTTCGACTGAACTATATATACACAGTACTGCTTGTTTTTTGTAAACAAAATCTAAAGATTACAGTATTTTGCATACTATGTAGTGTTTGCTGAGTGCTTTTCTTTTTGCCTTTATAAATACAGTTTATCAATCATGGAACATAAGAATATTATATGTGAGGATTGAGTAAAGCTTTTATATTTTGACTACCCTACTAGCTAGTGGATGATGTAGTTAAGGCAATACAATTTACAGCAGACGTTATATTGAGATATTATCTTTGCAACATGACAATGAAAAAAGCTAACTATATATATATATATATGTATATATATATATATATATATATATGTTCTCTTTGTTCATAGTAAGACTCTGGCTTGCTGTTTGTGTTCCCAGTTAGCAGCATCGCTATAAATATTTTTTTTTCTATCATATTATTGCCGATGTGTGAAGTTTAGCATTCTAACAGCAGAGGGCGTATGCACAACTGAAAAGAAAATGAAGCAAATTATATTTTTAACCCAAGTCTGACCATCTACATATTCAACGCTATAAAGAGCAAACATCTCATAAAAAATAAATTCAATTGACCATAATGTCAAATTTAAATGCATACAATATGCGCAGTTTCTATGTTCATTTGTGTTAAAGTGTATATGAAAGTACAGAATACATATACAGTATAACCAACAGAAAGAGACAAAAAATGAATTAAAAAAAAGTGGCGTTTCAGATAGAACCTCTACTTAATATCTAAGGTCCATTTTGATGCATTTAAAAAAAAGTACACACTGTACTTTTTTTAAATGCATCAAAATGGACCTTAGATATTAAGTAGAGGTTCTATCTGAAATGCCACTTTTTTTAATTCATTTTTTGTCTCTTTCTATTGGTTATACTGTATATGTATTCTGTACTTTCATATACACTTGAACACAAAAACATGTTGGCATTTCTGTGTGCTTGCTTCTAAGGTACAACTAGATAATAGGAATGTACAGTAAATATTTTGGTAAATTAATTACCCTGTATTCCTAGAGAATATAATCAACTTTGTAGCTAAATGCTGTGTTTAATGTGCTCATTGGATAATTGTTATGGATAGTCATTATGTTGTATTAAAATCATGAAATTATCAGATTCTACAGAGGTTGCATTTTATAACTTCAGTCCACATATTGTCTTATGTTGCGGTAGTTTTTTCTTTATGTAAGTTTTGCTGAACTAAATTCAGTTTGTTTCATGGTAACTACAATACAGTATGTTTCCTTTATAAATATGCATAACTGCTGTTAGGCTAGAGAACCCAAGTGTGAGTGTGGATGGTGCAGCTACTGTATGCTGCTGGTTTTTTTACATTTATTTTTAATGCACCAGGAAATATAATTAATATTAATATATTGTTTTGAATTTAAAATATATATTTAACATTTAACTGGTTTGCAAGACTTATAAAATGTGTGTTTGCTGGAAACTTTGCATTTTAAAAGTAGTGTTGAGGTTGAATTAATTTATTTTAATACAAAAAAATAACTTTTTTGTTTTAAGTTTGTGTGGCTGAAAAAAGTTAATATAACATGCATTTCCTACTGTTATGTAGGTAAAATGTAAATACATTTGTGCCACCTGTTGGATTTTGTTACTAATTGCAAGCAGCTGGAATATGAAAATACATGTTTAAGCAGAAAATATTGGCTTTACATTTGTTATAAAAAAAAAGGACAAAGGAGACTGAAAGGAGGTTATGAAATTAAAAATATTTCCCTTGGGCGAACGTCACTATCTGAACAGAGATTTGTGACTGGTAACAGTTTGTGACATTTTACATCTTTGTCATAATTACCAGGAAATGTAGATCCAATTTAAAAAAAAACTGACCCACCAGCACTGATTAATGTGACTTATACAAAGAATGTCACACACCTGATAAACACTTACGCACTGTGTAAGCCTAAAAACAAAACAATAGACTGGTAAGTGCTAGTAGTAATCATATAAATATATATAAAAAGTGAATCAGACAGTCATGTAGAATAGTATTACATTTACTGTATTACAGTAAATCAATGATACCCTATAAAAATGCTTAAAAATGTGCATTTATACTAGAAATGAGCGGGTTCAGATCTCAGAGATCCAAACCATCAGTACCCCCCCCCCCCCCCCCCCCGAACTTCACGTTCCAAGCAGGGAACAGAGGGGCAGATGTATTAACCTGGAGAAGGCATAAGGAAGTGATAAACCAGTGATATGTGCAAGATGATAAAGGCACCAGCCAATCAGCTCCAATATGTAAATGAACAGTTAGGATCCGATTGGCTGCTGCCTTTATCACCTTGCACATATCACTGGTTTATCACTTCCTTATGCCTTCTCCAGGTTAATACATCTGCACCAGAGTCTGGCTTGGGACTTCCCGCAAGACTCAGAAACCAAAATGAGGAAAACGTCAGCATCCCGATGTCGAATTCTTGTGGGTTTTGGATTCCATAAAAACAGCTGCATGTTGCCACCATTTTCACTCCAAACTTGGAGACTGAGGGAGACAAACCTCTGCCTCTCTCTGTGGGAGGTGACATCGGGTGGGGTTAGTGTGTGCTCTCTAGGGGTGCTGTTCCTGTCACTGTGGTGCCACTGTGATGTTAGGGGTGCTGTCTTGGCTGCCACTGGTGTTTCATGTGCTGTTAGGGGTGCTGTAGCAGTAGATGGGTGTTGCTATCTTGGCTGTTACTGTGTTGTACAGGGGGCAGGGACACTGTCCTCCTGTATGCTGTGAAAATACAGGGCTGCTGGTCCTGTCTTGTATGCTGTAAAAATTCAGGGGTGAAGTGAAAATAAATGTACACTGGCCCTTTCTTGTATGCTGTAAAAATTCAGGGGTGTAGTGAAAATAAATGTACACTGGCCCTATCTTTTATGCTGCAAAATTACATGGGTGCTGTTGTTAATATAAAAGTACGGGTGTCGTATGGTATGTCAGCGTCCGGGCTCCCGGCGACCAGCATACCGGTGCCGGGATCCCGACCGCCGGCATACTGACAGCGCGGTGAGGGCAAATGAGCACCTTGTGGGCTCGCTGCACTTGCCATTATGCAGGCACAGTGGCGCGCCATGCTATTTATTCTACCTCTGGGGGGGCGTGGACCCACAAGAGGGAGAAAAAGTGTCGGTATGCTGGCTGTTGGGATTCCAGCGCCGGTATACTGTGCGCCAGGATCCTGACAGTTGGCAAACTGAAGACCACCCTAAAAGTAGACTGGTCCTGTATGCTGCAAAAGTACAGGGGTGCTGTTGTTAAAATAAAAGTACACTGGTCCTGTATGTTGTAAAAAAACAGGGGTGCTGTTAAAATAAAAGTACACCGGTCCTGTATGCTGTAAAAATATAGGGGTGCTGTTGTTAAACTAAAAAGCACACTGGTGTGGTATGCTGTAAAAATTCAGGGTTACTGTTGTTAAAAATTAAAAACACACTGGTCCTGTATGCTGTAAAAATTTAGGGGTGCTGTTGTTAAAATAAAATTACACTGGCCCTGTCCTGTATGCTGTAAAAATACATTGGTGCTGTGTTAAAATAAAAGTACACTGGCCCTGTCTTGCATGCTGTAAAAATACAGGGGTGCTGTTGTTAAAATAAAAGTACACTGGTCCTATATGCTGTAAAAATACATGGGTGCTGTTGTTAAAATAAATGTACACTGTTCCTATATGCTGTAAAAATACACAGATGCTGTTGTTAAAATGAAAGTACGCTGGTCCTGTGTGCTGTAAAAATACAGGGGTGCTTTTGTTAAATTAAAACTACACTGGCCCTGTGTTGTATGCTGCAAAATTACAGGGTGCTCTGAAAATAAAGGGGCGCTGTCCTGTGAAATGGAGAACATAAATTTGGAGGAAAAAATAATGAAAGATCAGGAAACACTTCCAGTTCAAAGTACTAGTGCTGAAGCTGCTGCTGCCACCAGTCAAGACATTGATTATGCAATTCCAGCAATGTCATCTGTTAAGGACGATGCCTAATATCATAGAGGGCATGTGAAATCCAAGTAGCAAAAATTAAGAACCAAAAAAAATAAAAAAAATTCTGATGAGAAAAGTAAAATTGACAATATGCTATTCACGACGCAAAGTGGCAAGGAAAGTTTAAGGCCTTGGCCTATGTTTATGACTGGTGGTTCAGCTACTCATGAAGATGGAAACCATCCTCCCTTTTGAAAAATGTAAAAATGAAAGCTTGTTAAAGCACAGGAAAAAAACAACTGTGCATTCAGAGATATCACAAATCCCCAAGGACAGTCCAAGTGTGTCTGTGGTTGCGATATCTAGACCTGACATTCCCAAGACTGTATGGAAAAAGGAGGCTCCTACCACCATTTGCACACCCCCTGCAAGTTCTGGGAGGAGCACTGCCACACAAGTTGCTGATATTGAGATTGAGGATGTCACTGTAGAAGTACACCAGGATGAGGAGGATATTGGTGTAGCTGGCGCTGAGAAGTAAGTTAATGATGAGAATTCTGATGGTGATGTGAAATTTTTTTGAATAAAGCACCAGTGGAGACTGTTGTAGGCCATGGGATGAAAAAGTCCATTGTCATGCAGGGCAAAATACCAAAAAATCCATCTCTTCGGTGTGGAATTATTTCTCTGTGAGGATGAGGATGTAAACACTGAAGGGGTAAGGACTCGGAGGATGAGGACGACATCTTGCCTCTGAGGAACCACTTTGTGCAAGGAGAGATTAATTGCTTCCTTTTTGGTGGGGACCCAAACAAACCAATCATTTCAGCCAAAGTTATGTGGCAGACCCTGTCGGTGAAATGATTGGTTTGCTAAAGTGTGCATGTCCTGTTTATATAACATAACGGTGGGTGGGACAATTCCATCTTGCATGTCTTTTATTTGCCACATCATACCAAAATGGGGTGTTGCCTCTCTGCCCTATCAGTCCAGGGGTTCTGCCCCACTGCTGTTTAAGTAAAGGGGTGCTGTTGTCTGTCTACTGTGCTGTGTATTTCTATGGGGGTGCTGCATATGCTGTATAAGTACAGGGATGCTGCCGTATAATTCCAGGGGTGCTGCTGTACTTGATCCTAGGTTTAAAAACAGGAAGTTCAAACCAGGAGGACTGTAGAAATTCCAACACCACATTCAACCTCAGGATGCCGTAGGAGGCACAAAAGGAGGTTGTATGTGGAGCACCCCTTGCAAGAAGGTCTGAACTTCTGGCAACATTGCCAATTTCTTCTGAAAGGAAATTGAGAGAGCTGAAATCTGGATGGAACCCAGACGTAACCCCTTATCAACACCACCCTGCAGGAAACGTAAGAAACTTCCCAACTGGAACTCTGCAGGCGGATACGTGTGTTCCTCGCACCAAGAGACATATATTCTCCAACTATAATGATAATGATGATTCAACGTCATAGGTTTCCGGGCCTGAACCATGGTTTCAATAACCTTCTTAGAGATAGGATGTTCTGCTCAACCTCCATGCCGTCAAACAAAGTCGCCGTAAGTCCAGGTAGACGAACGGCCCTTGTTGAAGAAGAACTCTTCTTAGTGATAGAGGCCAAGGGTCTTCGACAGACATGTCTAGAAGATCCGCGTGCCACACCCTACGAGGCCAATCTGGGACAATCAGAATTGCCTGGACTCCTTGATTTCTGATTCGCTTTAGCACCCTTGGAAGCAACGACATCGTAGGAAACAGGTAGACCAGCTGGTAAGGCCAAGGCGATGTCTGTGCATCTAATGCCCTCGCGTGAGGGTCCCTGGTTCGTGAGCAATACCAGTGAAGCTTCTTGTTGAGTCAAGTAGCCATCATGTCTATTTGTGGGCAGCCCCACCGGTTGATGATCTGCTGAAACACCTGATGGTGGAGCCCCCACTCCCCCGATTGGAGATCGTGGCGACTCAGGAAGTCTGCTTCCCAGTTGTCCACTCCCGGAATGAAGATTACTGACATTGCTCTTGCATTTCTTTATGCCCAGAGGAGTATTTTTGACACCTCTCACATGCAGGCTCTGCTTTTTGTCCCTTCTTGCTGATTGAAGTACGCCACTGCCGTGGCGTAGTTCGACTGTACTTGGATCGCGTTTTCCTTGAGCAGAGGAGAGGCCTGAAGCAGAGCATTGTAGATCACCCAAAGTTCCAGACTGTTGATCAGAAGGAGGGCTTTGTGGGCTGACCACCTGCCCTGGAATTGAGTCTCTTGGGTGACAGCTCCCCATCCTCTCAGACTCGCATCCATTGTGAGGAGGATCCAATCCTGAATCCCAAAACTCTGGCCTTCCATGAGATTGGAGGATTGCAGCCACCACAGGAGTGAAATTCAGGCTTGAGGTGACAGCCATATTATCCGATGCATCTGTAGATGTGAACCAGACCACTTGCTCAGGAGATCTAATTGAAATGCTCTGGCATGGAACCTCCCATATTGGATCACCTCGTATGATGCAGCCATCTTCCCCAACAATCTTATACAAAGATGGATGGATACTTAAGCAGGTCAGAGCACAATGTAAACCATCTCCTAAAGTGTTCTCGCTTTGTCCTTTGGGAGGAACACTTTCTGGGCCACAGTATCCAGTAACATCCCCAGGAACATGAGCCGCTGATTTGGCTCCGGGTGGGACATCTGTAAATTGAGCATCCACCCATGGTGTGACAGAAGTTGGATAGTGCGGTCGATATGAAGCAATAAAAGCTCATTGGATCTTGCTTTTATCAGGAGATCATCCAGGTATGGGACAACATTGACCCCCTTGATCTGGAGCTGGAACATCATCTCCACCATTATCTTTGTGAATACCCTTGGTGCGGTAGACTGGCCGAAGGACAGTGCCTGGAACTGGTAGTGATCATCCAGTAGGGCAACCTCAGATAAGCCTGATGAGGTGGCCAAATTGGTATATGAAGGTAGGTGTCCTTGATATCCAAGGAAGCCATGAATTTTGGTTCTTCCAGGCCCGCAATCACCGCTCTCAAAGATTCCAATTTGAACTTGAAAACCTTTAGGTAAGAGTTCAAGGACTTTAGATTCAAAATGGGTCTTACAGAACAGTCCGGCTTCGGTACCACAAACAGGTTGAAATAATAAACCTTCCCTTGTTGTGGTATTGGTACTGGAACAATGACGTGGGACTGGACCAACTTTTGGATGGCCTGTTGCTACGTAGCTTGCGTATCGTCCAAAGCTGGTAAGCTTGATTTGATAGATCGTTGAGAAGAACCATCGAACTTTAGCTTTTAGCCCTGAGAAATGAGGTCCTTGACCCAGGTATCCTGGCAGGAAACCTTTGAGATGCGGCTGAAGTGATGCAGTCGAGCTCCCACCTCAAGATCTCCTCATTCTGGGTGGGCACCATCATGCTGAGGACTTAGTGGAAGCAGAACAGGTGCTCTGTTCCTGAGAACCGATGTTTGCAGGTCTTCTTGTCTTACCTCTGGTGCCTCTAGCATTAGAGGCACCTCTTGCCCTAGATCAAAAACTTTTAGACCGAAAGAACTGAAAAAGATGGCTCCAGGTAGGAATGCCTAGCCAGCGGGGCCCCAGAGGGGAGAAATGTGGATTTCCCTGCAGTGACTTTGGAAATCCACGTATCCAACTCAACTCCAAAGAGCCATTCCCAAGAAAAGGGGAGAGATTCCACACTGCGCTTGGACTCTGCATCCGCTATCCACTGATGCAACCACAAGGCCCTGCACGCCGACACTGCCATGGCAGAAGTCCTAGCATTAATATTGCCAGGCTCTTTCAGCGAGTCACACAGGACGCGTGCAGTGTCCTGAATGTGCTTCAGGAGAGTCACCATAGAGACTAGAGGCCCTCCTGAATTTGAGAAGCCCACGTGTGAATGGCATGGGACATCCAGCAACTCGCTATGACCGGCCTTTGCGATACACCTGCTGCTGTGTAGATAGACTTTAGTGTAGTCGCTATTTTTCTGTCCCCAGAGTCCTTTATCGGAAAGGAGCCCGGGGCAGGCCTTTTTTGACAGTCGAGAGACTGATACGTCAACTTCCCAGAATTTCCTACCTTCTGGAGAAAATGGGAAAGTGTGCAAAAATCTTTTTGACACTTGTTATTTTTTATCTGGATTTTTCCAGGCTAACCTAAATAGGTCATCTAACTCTGCAGAATCAGGGAAAGTGACATTAGGCATGTTTTGTGTAAAGAAAAATGACTGCTGTGATGCAGCATCCTCTAGAGGGAGTTTTAATACATCCCGTATAGCCAAAACGAAGGGTTCAATACCCTGAGCAGAAGCAGAATCCCCATCCATGGGATCCAAGTCCTCCTCATCCTCCTGTATATCTTCATCTGAATCAGAGAGTAGTGCAGGTAAACCACGCTTTTGTGGTCCTGAGTTAGGGAGGGGGGCTGCCTAACATCTGCCCTAGCAGCTAAGTCTGCAACAGCCTGTTGTAGAAGCTGAGTTTTTTGAACATTAGTAGTGAGTTGTGATGACATATTAGACAACATATTCTTAAGGGCCCCTAACCAGGAAGGATCTTGACCCTCTTCCCCTGCCCCCTCACTGAGTTGTGAAGATTGGCTGTATTGTTCACGTGAAACAGAATCAGATGATAAGGGAGAGAATCTGGTGTGGCATACACTGCATAGTTTGTGTTTACCCATGTTCACAGTAAATCACAATGACATACACATACACACAGACAGTAAAACTCATCAAGCCTGACCTTACTGTATGTGAGAGGGAGACATACACAGAGAGAAGAACAGCACACCCCAGCTACACAGCCCCAGTGAGGCTGTCAGCTTATAACATTATAGTGAAACACTTATGATTTCTGTCCTGTATAGGACGCAGATTGTGTACAATAGCGGCTCTCCCCCTTAGCTACACCCTGTACCAGTTTTCCAGCATTTTCTGAGTGTCAGGAGGAGCTGTGTATGCCTGCTGCTTCTGCAGTAAGCAGAGGAAGATGCCAAAATGCAGCTGGTCCTGCTCTGAGGTATCTCCACCGCCTCCAATGGTGCCGGAACTACAGAGTTTTTTATACTTGCAATGTCTCATAATGTGCTTAAAAACATCACACAAGTGCTGGTTTAAGCCACCACTAGCCAGTTTACACAGGGGGCTCTCGCGGGTCCCCCCCATGAGGATCCCATATGCCGGGCCCACGTTCAGCCGCACCATGAACTTCCCTAGCGGGGACCCCATTTTGTTCTCACCACTGTCGTCACCTTCAGCATCTGTTAGGGGTGTGCAGCCTGCTGCGATTGTGACAGCTAAGGTGCAGTGCCCCGCTGAACAAACAACCTCTCAGGATGGTGGTCCTGAGGTGGTGAAGCGGCTCGGACCCCTCGCAAGGCCAGTGACCGTCCTCCACCTAACTCCCACGATGCAGGTATGCTGTTGCCCAAACAGCATATTGAATATAACAAAGATTTTAAATAAACTGAAGCAAACTCTCTGGAGCTGCAGAGATGTGCATCTTCTCCTGAGGGCACTTTTTTCTATACTGCCTGTGGGAGGAGGCATAGAGGGGAGAAGCCAGCACACCCAGTGAAGAAATTTAAAGTGCACCGACTCCTTTGGACCGCGTCTATACCCCATAGTACTAAGGGGGTCATTCCGAGTTGATTGCTAGCTGCCGTTGTTCGCAGCGCAGCGATCAGGCTAAAAATTGGCATTTCTGCGCATGCGTACGGGCCGCAGTGCGCACGCGCGACGTACTTTCACAAAAAACTATGCAGTTTTACACAAGGTCGAGTGACTCTTTTCCGTCGCTCTGTTGATCGGTGAGTGATTGACAGGAAATGGGTGTTTCTGGGTGGTAGCTGACCGTTTTCCGGGAGTGTGCTAAAAAAACGCAGGCGTGTCAGGTAAAAACACAGGCGTGCCTGGGGAAACAGGGGAGTAGCTGGCCGAACGCAGGGCATGTTAGTGACATCAAAGCAGGAACTAAACAGACTGAAGTGATCGCAAGGAAGGAGTAGGTCTGCAGCTACTCTGAAACTGCTAGAAAAATTTCAGCACAGTTCTGCTAACCTTTCGTTCGCACTTCTGCTAAGCTTAGATACACTCCCAGAGGGCGGTGGCTTAGCATTTGCACTGCTGCTAAAAGTGATCAACTCGGAATGAGGGCCTAAGTCTCCCCAATATCCCTTATGGATGCTAGAGAAAATAGCTTGGCAGAGAATCGAGTCAGTATCAATATTCTACACAGTTGTTGAAAATGTTGAAGACTCCAATTATTTAGTGAACCAAAATAACTACATAAATGAAGATTTTGGAGCAAACATGTATCAAGACCTACAACATGTGGCATTCCATGCTACTGTGAAACTACATCTCCTAGCTTCCCTTCCAATAGTTATTAGAGCATGGTAAAACTATGGCAAGGCATGCTAAGATGTGTAATTCAACATCAACTGGAGTGACACTGCCTGCCTACCCTGCTCTACAATATGGAGTCAACAATGCATACTGTAAGCAAAGATTTTTATATATTTTTTTATATATTTTGTAAGCTTTATTATTAATTATTTTATACATTACTTACTGACTCTGGCAATGACTGGCCTCTCTCTCTCCTGTCTCTCTCTTTTCTCTTGTTTCTCTCTACAGCACCATCGGGGGGAATTCAATTGGGAGTGAGGTTTAGCAAAGTAAAAAAACCTTGCTTACCTCACACCAAAATTTGAGTATGTGTGCTTCCAATATCTGCGGTATCCAATATTTAATAAATGGTTGCAGGGTTTTAAGTGGTGAAAATAAATAATAAAATTAAAAAAACAGATACTCACCTGTCTGGTGCTCTCCAGTGGTCTAAGCCACTCCCAGTGGACTCCCCTCCAGCTTCCTACTGGGGAGGGGGCTGCTGGGAGTCCCTTGGACTGCTTGGAGGATCCGGGGATGTTGGCTGGCTCCAGGGGGGTTTACACCTACACCAGGGGTCACACCCACAGACACTCATGCACACACACTCATACACCTACATACTCTCCGCTGCTGCAGAAGAACCGGCTCCCGACACTGGATGAAGAATACACTTCTTCAGAAGATGAGTAATTACAGCCTAATTAAGCTGATTGGAAACTTCCAATGGCTTAATTTTTCCTCAGGGGATCCGCCAGGGACCAAGGGAGCAAGTCCCAGTGATTTTCCCTAAAAATAATGGTTTAAAGAAAATCAGACCTGCTCTGGAGGTGCGAGAAAAAAGAAGTAGTGATTTCTATAGTCCCCTAATTGAATAGGAAAATCCCGCTAGTGCTGGAAAAAACCTGCATCCGCAATTGAATCTGCCCCCATAGCTCTCTTCACCATTTTTCTCTCTCCTCCCTTCTCTGTCTATTTCTTTTTCTTCCTCTGAAACCATTCCGCATTTTCTCTCCCCTATTACTCTTTCTTTCTTTCTTTCTTTCTTTCTTTCTTTCTTTCTTTCTTTCTTTCTTTCTTTCTTTCTTTCTTTCTTTCTTTCTTTCTTTCTTTCCTTCCTTCCTTCCCACTAGACTAACATGGCTATACAACCTACTGAATTAATGAGGGGATCTCCTGTTTATTTGATACAGAGAGAGAGATGCTGTATGGGCTTTAGATTCCCAAACTGCTAGCATCTATGGAAATTAAAATTGTGTACTGTTTCAGTCATTGTTGATTGCCATTCAAAGGGGGACTCTTCTCTTTCCAACATGTATTGGCCCAGTCTGGTGGTTATAAGCAGTGCCGTAAATAGACATTTCAGCGCTGAATACAAGAAAGAGCATCTGCGCTCCCCCCTTAACGGAAACTGGCGGCAGTGTGCGCCATTGCCGCACGCAAAAAATATAGGGGCGTAGCTTCACGGGAAAGGGGTGTGGCCACAAAATAATATCTATTCATATACTGGTGCAGAGTAGTCTCCATTATTCAAATTATGCCGCACAGTGGCACCACTACACCAGGTAGAGCCCCTTTTTACACATTACGGTAGACAGTCCCCATTTTTACACATTACGGCAGACAGCGTCCTCTTTTTACACATTACGGCAGACAGCATCCCCTTTTTACACATTACGGCAGACAACGTCCCCTTTTTACACATTACGGCAGACAGCGTCCCCTTTTTTACACATTACGGCAGACAGCGTCCCCTTTTTTACACATTACGGCAGACAGAGTACACCTTTTACACGTTACAGCAGGATAGGTCCACCTTTTACACATTATGGCAAGCAGAGTCCCCCTTTAACACAGTACGGCAGGCAGATTCCCACTTACACCCCCACCCTGTGTGTAGTGAAGTGTACTGTGGTGTAGTGTAGTGTACTGTAGTGAAGTGTAGTGTAATATAGTGTAGTGAAGTGTAGTGTAGTGTCTGTGTAGGCACTTACGTGCTGTTGCCAGCTCCTTACTCCTCCTGTCCACTTCACAGAACTCAGCCGCACGCTGCTGGAACCTCAGCAGCAGTGGCGGCTTAAGCTGTACACAGGTGGGCGGGTGGCGGCGGCTGCTTCACCGCGACACGGGCGGGCAGGTGGCGGCTTCAGCAGCAGGACACAGTCGTGTGGGTGGCAGCGGCTTCATCTGGATGCAGGCGGTGCCGCTGTCAGCGGGAAGCAGGTGGTGCCGCCTGCCAGCGGTACCCAGGTGGCGCTGCGGTCTAAAACAGTGAATCTGCGGCCGTGCGGGTGTGATGCTCGATGGTGCGCCCTCAGTGCATTTGCACTGTGGGCAAGGCACCATCGGCACACACCTAGTTACTGCCCTGTTCCCATGGCTCCTAATGGACCCGTCCATACCCCATGGTACTAAATGGATCCCCAGTATCCTCTAGGATGTAAGAGAAATATAGGTTTTTGTTATTACTGGTTACAGTCTTTTATTGTAATGCATACATATTAGTGATGAGCGGGTTCGGGTTCTCGGAATCCGAACCCCTCCGAACTTCACCCATTTTACACGGTTCCGAGGCAGACTCGGATCCTCCCGCCTTGCTCGGTTAACCCGAGCGTGTCCGAACGTCATCATCCCGCTGTCGGATTCTCACGAGATTCATATTCTATATAAGGAACCGCGCGTCGCCACCATTTTCACTCGTGCATTGGAGATGATAGGGAGAGGACGTGCAGCGTTCTCTCAGTTTCTGTGTTCAGTGTGCTGCAAATATCTGTGCTCAGTGTGCTGCAAATATCTGTGCTAAGTGTGCTGAAAATATTTACGTTCTCTGCCTGAAAAACGCTCCATATCTGTGCTGCATTGTAGTATAGGAGGACAGTGCAGAATTTTGCTGACCACCAGTATATAATATATAGCAGTACGGTACAGTAGGCCACTGCTCTACCTACCTCTGTGTCGTCAAGTATATTATCCATCCATACCTGTGGTGCATTTTAGTTGTGCGCAGTATTATATAGTAGGAGGACAGTGCAGAATTTTACTGACCACCAGTATATAATATATAGCAGTACGGTACAGTAGTCCACTGCTCTACCTACCTCTGTGTCATCAAGTATACTATCCATCCATACCTGTGGTGCATTTTAGTTGTGCGCAGTATATATAGTAGGAGGACAGTGCAGAATTTTGCTGACCACCAGTATATAATATATAGCAGTACGGTACAGTAGGCCACTGCTCTACCTACCTCTGTGTCGTCAAGTATATTATCCATCCATACCTGTGGTGCATTTTAGTTGTGCGCAGTATTATATAGTAGGAGGACAGTGCAGATTTTTACTGACCACCAGTATATAATATATAGCAGTACGGTACAGTAGTCCACTGCTCTACCTACCTCTGTGTCATCAAGTATATTATCCATCCATACCTGTGGTGCATTTTAGTTGTGCGCAGTATTATATAGTAGGAGGACAGTGCAGATTTTTACTGACCACCAGTATATAATATATAGCAGTACGGTACAGTAGTCCACTGCTCTACCTACCACTGTGTCATCAAGTATATTATCCATCCATACCTGTGGTGCATTTTAGTTGTGCGCAGTATTATGTAGTAGGAGGACAGTGCAGAATTTTGCTGACCACCAGTAAATATATAGCAGTACGATACAGTAGTCCATTGGTCTACCTGTGTGTCGTCAAGTATACTACAAAAGTTCAGTAAAATGACCCAAAAATCAAAATGAAAAGCATCTGATGAGAAGCGTAAACTTGATAATATGCCATTTACGACACGAAGTGGCAAGGAACGGCTGGGGCCCTGGCCTATGTTCATGGCTAGTGGTTCAGATTCACATGAGGAGGGAAGCACTCATCCTCTCGCTAGAAAACTGCAGTGCCACTCCTAGGTAGGCCAGGTGTTTGTGTCGGCCACTTGGGTCACTTAGCTTAGCCATCCAGCGACCTTGGTGCACCTCTTTTTTTCTTTGCATCATGTGCTGTTTGGGGACTATTTTTTTGAAGTGCCATCCTGTCTGACACTGCAGTGCCACTCCTAGATGGGCCAGGTGTTTGTGTCGGCCACTTGGGTCGCTTAGCTTAGTCATCCAGCGACCTCGGTGCAAATTTTAGGACTAAAAATAATATTGTGAGGTGTGAGGTGTTCAGAATAGACTGGAAATGAGTGGAAATTATGGTTATTGAGGTTAATAATACTATGGGATCAAAATGACCCCCAAATGCTATGATTTAAGCTGTTTCTGAGGGTTTTTTGTAAAAAAAAAAAACGGATCCAAAACACACCCGAATCCGACAAAAAAATTTCAGGGAGGTTTTGCCAAAACGCGTCCGAATCCAAAACACGGCTACGAAACCGAATCCAAAACCGAAACACAAAACCCGAAAAATTTTCGGTGCACATCACTAATACATTTGTGAGACCCATAAATGTTCTTGTTTAATTTTGTTGCGCTTTATCTTATCTCTTATCTCAAATCACCCTCCCTCTAACTCCCCCTCAGCTTCCCTGCCCTCACCCTCCCTCTAACTACCCCTCAGCATTCCTGCCCTCACCCTCCCTCTAACTCCCCGTCAGCATCCCTGTCTTCACCCTCCCTCTAACATCCCACACCGCTGAGAACAATCCAGATCCAAAACCCAAACCCAAAAGGGTGGTTTTGGTAAAACCAATCCAGATCCAAAACACGAACTGAGATTCAGATCCAAAACCAAAACACAAAACCCGAACAGTGGGGGTAATTCCAAGTTGATCGCAGCAGGATTTTTGTTAGCAATTGGGCAAAGCCATGTGCACTGCAGGGGAGGCAGATATAACATGTGCAGAGAGAGTTAGATTTGAGTGGGGTGTGTTCAATCTGCAATCTAATTTGCAGTGTAAAAATAAAGCAGCCAGTATTTACCCTGCACAGAAATAAAATAACCCACCCAAATCTAACTCTTTCTGCACATGTTATATCTGCCTCCCCTGCAGTGCACAATATATATATATATATATATATATATATATATATATATATACATATATTTAAACACACCAAAGATTTGGCACTCCTGGCGTCTGGTACATTCTGGCATTGTCATCAGGTCAATACAATGATTTATAAGTGCTCACCTTAAATACACCACCAATGTGCTTAGTGCCCTCCGGAAGACGGACCACCCTCCCGCCTCCTGCGTGCCGCGGGAGGGTGGTCCGTCTTCCGGAGGGCACTAAGCACAATCTGGTCCGTCACTGAATAGTGTCCCCGTTACCATGGCCACCACCAAACAGCTGAATACAACAACACCACATGATAAAGGCTGACAGCAGCATATACAAAATAATACAGTATGGTACAATGATATTAATAAAGTAACACATGCACATATCACGCCTGTTACTTACTATAAAACTTATATATCAAAATGGTATTACACCTAAAGGCTACAGAGGATAAAAATAGCTGCTAGAAAAATAGTTATTTGTAGAGGTAATACAATCAGATCATAGAAACTGACGTAGCATACACCACATATATCTGTCCGTATAATTTACAGCTAACTGAAAACATATGGACCTCTATTTAACCCCTAGTGAACCACACATAATTTACCCAAGGAAAAACCTAGCAGGAAATATATACAGGTTGAGTATCCCATATCCAAATATTCCGAAATACGGAATATTCCGAAATACGGACTTTTTTGAGTGAGAGTGAGATAGTGAAACCTTTGTTTTTTGATGGCTCAATGTACACAAACTTTGTTTAATACACAAGGTTATTAAAAATATTGTATTAAATGACCTTCAGGCTGTGTGTATAAGGTGTATATGAAACATAAATGAATTGTGTGAATGTAGACACACTTTGTTTAATGCACAAAGTTATAAAAAATAATGGCTAAAATGACCTTCAGGCTGTGTGTATAAGGTGTATATGTAACATAAATGCATTCTGTGCTTAGATTTAGGTCCCATCACCATGATATCTCATTATGGTATGCAATTATTCCAAAATACGGAAAAATCCGATATCCAAAATACCTCCGGTCCCAAGCATTTTGGATAAGGGATACTCAACCTGTATCTCTATTATAGGTATCGAGGATATTTAGATGAAACTACTAAGTCCAAGATGGTCATTAAGTCCCCTAGGCTGAAGGGTACCTAGTCGGGGGATCCAACGTGTCTCAAGTTGCAAAAGTTTGAGACCATGGTCCCCACCTCGCAATGACTCTGGTACCTGATCTATCATACGATACCTTAACCGTGACATGTTGCAATATATACTGGCACTTTATTGTTGTGGATTACATTTGTGATTGTCCATGATGGCAGAATCTGCAGTTTCTGAGGATATAGCTGGATTCTCTGTTACCAACTATTGGTGATTTATACAGTTTTTCAGAGGCAGAGGCTAAGTATATTCTGTATACTGAGTTATTGCATGATCAGCAGGAAAGTACTCCCCCGGAAGACCTTTATCATGACTTGCTCAAACTAAAACGCAAGGAAATAGACTCTTACTATCATTGTCTATCATTATCAGACTACCATCGTGCTAAGAAAATTCCCCGTGGGCTGCGAGTTAGGAACTCTCCCACAATAGGTAGGAATGATCCCAGTTTCTGTAGGAAATGGCTGGTAATTGTAAATAAGTGTTCGATTGCTGCTACTTTTAATCATTGAGCAATCAACTAAAGAGATGAATGTGATTAAAAATAAGATATGTGAGTTTGAAGCGGTACATAAGACTACATTGGAACTAGATTCTACTATGAACTGGTATGACAAACTTAGTAATCAGATTTAGATATACAAGCGTGATCTGATTAAGTACAAAGCTCAAAAATGAGCTAAAGTGGACTTGGACTACGAGCATCATAATGTCTATAAGTGGACGGATTCCGCTAATAAACGAGAGACTAATAGACCGTTTTTTTAGGAGGAGAATGCGCAGGGAAAGATATTTTGAGTATTCAAACGAATTTACATCCACGGTGTTAGGCGCCGGGGTCCGCTCGTCGGTGCGGCCCGGCGCCTAGCAACCAGGGACGCCGTGCGCGTACAGCCGCCGGCTCCCTGGCAACGCTAGACGCCGGGCGCATGGAGCCGCACGGACCCTAGCAACGGGGACGCCACTGGCGGACCGCGTTCCCCGTTGCTGGGTCCATTTAAATTAGTAAGGGCACCTGTTTCCTGGCCGTGCAGCAAGGCAGCTGAACGGCATTCATGCAATCAGCACTGGCAGCAGTTGATTGGAGGGCTTCGGTTTATATGCTCTTGCAGTGCCTCACACAGACGCCGGTAATAGCTTCCTGCATGCTGTATCTGTTTGCTGAGAGTGTTTCCAGTCCTGCTGTATCCGGTCGTTCCTGTCCTCAGTTGTCCTGCACTCGGAAGTCGTCATCTGTTCCTAGAGTCCTGACTGAGCACCGTTAAACATCCAGTGGTGTTCGTGAGTCGCGGCGTAGCCGTGTGTTGCGGCTTGGCCGCTTTATTACTTATTATTTATTATTTGTGTTTCGGAGCTTTTGCGGAGGATTCCGCTCCCACAGATCCACTCTGGTATCCAGCGGTGCTGGGTAGGAGTAATGGACTAGTGGATTTTGGTTGTCCTTTTATCTGGCGGTTTTTCCGCGCATACTTCAAGTTTGGTTAGTTAGCTTGTTGCCCTTGGCCTGTTGTAGTCAGAGGTCCTCTTGTCATCATCCTGCCTCGGATTTCCCTTTGTCTCTCACTAAGACCGGGGGGCACCGGAGTTGGGCAGACATAATCCGCCTTTCAAACGTGGCTGCCAGGGGCTCAAGAAACCACAGTCTCGCAAGGGATTTCCGATAGCACGGGTGAGACAATAGAGTTAGGGCGCCAGGGGCAACTAGTCTTTCCTGCTCCCGTAACCAGCATTCCCTTCCAGTACTCTGGCCATTGTCATAAGATCTCCTCCGGTCAGGAGTACTGGAATCATAACATTATTACCGGCCAAACCAAAACTTAAAATTAAACAGGGTTTGATTTTTTCCTTATTCAGTTTTGTAAGAGTTATCGGCCTCATGAATCCCACAGGTTTTGGGCCAAATCCTGGTCAGCTCCTAGTCAGCCAGATTCAAGAACTTACTCAGATGGTTCAGGATCTTTCCCTGCGGGTGAAGTCGCAGGAAGATCTTTTACGAACTTCCCCGAGGGTAGTCCCTGAACCAAAAATGCACTTGCCTGACCGTTTTTCTGGTGATAGGAAGGAGTTTTTTAATTTTAAAGAATCCTGTAAACTTTATTTTCGTTTAAAACCGATCTCCTCAGGTACTGAATCTCAGCGGGTTGGAATCATTATTTCTTTGCTCCAGGGGGATCCTCAGACCTGGGCATTTGGTTTAAAAGCAGAGGATCCGGCATTGTTGTCAGTCGACGCTTTTTTGGGGTCTTTAGGGCTTTTGTATGATGACCCTGATAGAGAGGCATCCGCTGAGAGTCAGTTACGCGCTCTCAGACAGGGTAGAAATCCTGCAGAGGTTTATTGTACAGAGTTTCGCCGTTGGTCGAACGACTGTGGCTGGAATGACCCAGCCCTGCGCAGTCAGTTTCGCCTCGGCTTATCTGAGTCTATAAAAGACAGTCTCCTTCAGTATCCCGCTCCTGAGACTCTCGATAAACTCATGGAGCTTTCTATTAAGATTGATCGACGTCTCAGAGAGCGGAGGGCTGAAAAAGGAGCACCAGTCAGGACTACTCCATGTGTATTTTCCATTCCTGAGGACGTAGAGGAGCCCATGCAGATGGGTCTCTCCCGACTGTCTCCAGAAGAAAGAGCCAGAAGGCAAAACTCTGGTCTTTGTTTGTACTGTGGTGGTAAGGGACATTTTGCCCGTAATTGTCCGAACAAGTTGGGAAACGCCTCGACCAAGTGAATTGTGAGGGGGTTCACTTTGGTCTGCAGCTTATCTCCTCGAATAACTCCATTTTCCCAGCTAAAGTTTCCTTTGGCAGCCTCAGTTCTTCGGTGTCGGCTTTTGTCGACAGTGGAGCTGCAGGGAACTTTATGGACTTAACTTGGGCCAAGGCCTTAGGTATTCCTCAGTTAGCCTTGGGTAGGTGTATCACCATGCATGGTTTAGATGGGAGTCCCTTGTCCAATGGGGTTATTTCCCTCGGTACACCTCCTGTACTACTTACGGTAGGAGCTCTTCATTCCGAAAAGATCGAGTTCTTCCTTACCCATTGCCCAGCAGTTCCAGTGGTTCTGGGTCACCCTTGGCTGGTCTTTCATAATCCCACCATTGATTGGCAGTCGGGGGAGATTTCACAATGGGGTACCATCTGTAATAAGGAATGTATTACGTTTCCCGTTAGAATAGCTGCTGCCATTCCCGAACTCATTCCCGTGGAATACCAGGACTTTGTTGATGTGTTTTCCAAGGGCAAAGCGGACATTCTGCCTCCCCATCGGCCTTATGATTGTGCTATTGAGCTAATTCCCGGTGCCACATTGCCAAAGGGAAGGTTATATGCTTTATCCGGGCCAGAAACTGCGGCCATGAATGAGTATGTTAAGGAGAGTCTAGGGAAAGGATTTATCAGGCCATCTAAATCCCCTTTAAGTGCAGGCTTCTTCTTTGTGGAGAAAAAAGATGGATCACTCAGACCTTGCATTGACTTTAGAGCCCTGAATAAGATCTCAGTTAAAAATACTTATCCTCTGCCGCTGATTTCTGTCCTCTTTGATCAGCTGCGTTCGGCTGTGATTTTTTCTAAAATTGACCTGAGGGGAGCATATAACCTCATCCGAATCAAGTCTGGAGATGAGTGGAAGACGGCTTTCAGTACTCAGTCGGGTCACTACGAGTATCTGGTGATGCCGTTCGGCTTGTCTAACGCTCCGGCAGTTTTCCAGGATCTCATTAACGATGTGCTCCGTGACTTTCTAGGAAGATTCGTGGTCGTTTACTTAGACGACATCCTGATCTATTCTGACTCAATTGAACAACATGTTACCCAGGTGCGTCAGGTTCTTCAAAAATTACGTGAAAATCATCTATATGCCAAGCTGGAGAAGTGTGAGTTTCATGTCACGGAGGTATCCTTTTTAGGGTACATTATTTCCCCTCGGGGATTCTGCATGGAACCTAAGAAGCTCCAAGCCATCCTTAGTTGGGCGCAACCCATCAACTTAAAAGCAATTCAGCGCTTTTTAGGGTTTGCGAATTATTATAGAAGATTTATTCATTCTTTTTCCGACCTGGTTGCTCCCATGGTGGCACTGACTAAGAAGGGAGCGGATCCTACCAACTGGTCACGTGAAGCTGAGTTATCCTTTCAGGCCTTGAAACAAGCTTTTGTCTCAGCTCCAGTCCTCAGACATCCCAACCCAGAATTGCCCTTCATTGTTGAGGTTGATGCCTCAGAGGTTGGAGTGGGGGCTATCCTATCTCAAAAGGATCCGGAGTCTCTGGAACTACATCCTTGTGCCTTCATGTCCAGGAAATTCTCATCCGCTGAATCCAACTACGATGTTGGTAACCGGGAGTTACTGGCTATTAAATGGGCTTTCGAGGAGTGGAGACACTGGCTTGAGGGAGCAACACATACCATTTCAGTATTGACTGACCACAAAAATCTTCAGTACATCGAATCAGCTAAGCGGCTGAATGCCCGGCAGGCTCGTTGGGCTTTATTTTTTACTCGTTTCAAGTTTATTATCACCTTTAGGCCAGGTTCCAAGAATACCAAGGCGGATGCCCTGTCACGCAGTTTTCTTCCAGTTCATAATAACAGTCCTGTTACTCCCATACTTCCGTCTTCAGTCATTTGGGCAGGCCTCACACAAGATCTATTTACCCAGTTAAAGCAGCTTCAACATCAAGCTCCTGGAAATACTCCTGCTGGTCGTCTTTACGTCCATGAGTTTTTGAGAGCTACTGTTTTGACTGAATTTCATGATAGCAAAGTTGCCGGGCATCCGGGGATTTCTAAGACTTTGGAATTAGTCTCCCGCTCAGTATGGTGGCCTGGTCTTTCTAAAGACATTAAGGAGTTTGTTTTTTCTTGTCAGGTCTGTGCACAGCATAAGGTTCCCCGTTCCTTGCCTATCGGGCAACTTATGCCCTTAAATGTTCCTCTCAGGCCATGGTCTCATATTTCCATGGATTTTGTGGTAGACCTCCCTCTGTCAGCTGGATTCCGAGTCATATGGGTGGTAGTGGACCGTTTTAGCAAGATGGCTCATTTCATTGTTCTTCCCCGACTGCCATCTGCCCAGGGATTGGTTGTTTTGTTTCTCCGCCATGTTTTCAGACTTCATGGGTTGCCCACTGATATTGTTTCTGATCGGGGTCCACAATTCATTGCACAATTCTGGAAGTCCTTTTGTGCCTCATTAAAGATGAAATTGTCTTTAACATCCGGTTACCATCCCCAATCCAACGGGCAGACCGAGCGAGTTAATCAATCATTAAAACAGTATTTGCGTTTGTACTCAGCCAAACTCCAGAATGATTGGTCCGAGTTTCTTCCTTTGGCGGAGTTTGCTTACAATAATTCTTGTCATTCCTCCACTAATGTGTCTCCATTCTTTTCAGTTTTTGGTTTTCACCCCAGAGCTAATTCTTTTTTTCAACATTCTTCTGTTTCCTCGCTAACCTTAACCTCTCATCTCAGAGTCATTTGGAAAAAAGTGCACCTTGCCCTCAGAAAAGCGGCATTTCGAGAGAAAAATTTTTCGGACAGGCTCCGACGTCCTTGCACTTTTAAGGTGGGAGACAGGGTATGGTTGTCGACTCGTAACATTAGACTTCGACAAACCTCAGCTAGATTAGGCCCCAAATTTATTGGACCATTTCATATTATTAAAAAAATCAACCCAGTTGCTTTCCGGTTACGTTTACCAAGAGCTCTCCGGATCGGAAATACGTTCCATTGCTCCCTGTTGAAACCATACGTTTCTTCCAGTAGATTTCCTCGGAAGATCTCTCAGGGGAAATCACCAGTAGATGTACAGGGACAACAGGAGTTCTTGGTGGAGAAGGTTCTCGATTCCAAATTGTCCCGGGGTCGGCTTTATTTTCTGGTGCACTGGAGAGGCTATGGTCCAGAGGAAAGGTCTTGGGTCCTGGATAAGGATCTCCATGCCCCGAGGCTCAAGAGGGCATTTTTTCGGGAATTTCCTCGGAAACCTGGCTTTAGGGGTTCCTTGACCCCTCCTCAAGGGGGGGGTACTGTTAGGCGCCGGGGTCCGCTCGTCGGTGCGGCCCGGCGCCTAGCAACCAGGGACGCCGTGCGCGTACAGCCACCGGCTCCCTGGCAACGCTAGACGCCGGGCGCACGGAGCCGCACGGACCCTAGCAACGGGGACGCCACTGGCGGACCGCGTTCCCCATTGCTGGGTCCATTTAAATTAGTAAGGGCACCTGTTTCCTGGCCGTGCAGCAAGGCAGCTGCACGGCATTCATGCAATCAGCACTGGCAGCAGTTGATTGGAGGGCTTCGGTTTATATGCTCTTGCAGTGCCTCACACAGACGCCGGTAATAGCTTCCTGCATGCTGTATCTGTTTGCTGAGAGTGTTTCCAGTCCTGCTGTATCCGGTCGTTCCTGTCCTCAGTTGTCCTGCGCTCGGAAGTCGTCATCTGTTCCTAGAGTCCTGACTGAGCACCGTTAAACATCCAGTGGTGTTCGTGAGTCGCGGCGTAGCCGTGTGTTGCGGCTTGGCCGCTTTATTACTTATTATTTATTATTTGTGTTTCGGAGCTTTTGCGGAGGATTCCGCTCCCACAGATCCACTCTGGTATCCAGCGGTGCTGGGTAGGAGTAATGGACTAGTGGATTTTGGTTGTCCTTTTATCTGGCGGTTTTTCCGCGCATACTTCAAGTTTGGTTAGTTAGCTTGTTGCCCTTGGCCTGTTGTAGTCAGAGGTCCTCTTGTCATCATCCTGCCTCGGATTTCCCTTTGTCTCTCACTAAGACCGGGGGGCACCGGAGTTGGGCAGACATAATCCGCCTTTCAAACGTGGCTGCCAGGGGCTCAAGAAACCATAGTCTCGCAAGGGATTTCCGATAGCACGGGTGAGACAATAGAGTTAGGGCGCCAGGGGCAACTAGTCTTTCCTGCTCCCGTAACCAGCATTCCCTTCCAGTACTCTGGCCATTGTCATAAGATCTCCTCCGGTCAGGAGTACTGGAATCATAACACACGGGTAGTGAATCTGAATCTACAATTCAAGCACAAAGTGGCCCCCGCCCTTTAGGGGTAACAACGCAGGCCAAAATCCCAGGAGGCAGAGGCACTGCACATTCACAAGAAGGAGCAAACAGTGGCAAAGGCAGAGCAATAGGGGGGCGGCCACCAAAGAATCAGAAACAGTAGTCATTAATTTATCGGACTACAAACTCAGTCAAACTGAGATTAATGTGCTAGCACGTGGATTGTCTTTTATTCCTTCCTGTAAGCAAGATCCGTTACAGTGGAAAGTGGACAAATATTGTTTACATCGACAACTTAAACTCAAAGAACACTTTTCTAAACATATACAGGTAGAGGACGTGACATCTATAATTCCACCTAAATTGAAGAAAATATTACCCAGATCTACGTTTGAACCACAGACGCAGAATGCATCTATCCAGACCTTCATGCGCCTATTGGAAGCAGAGACTGATCAGTATATCTCATCTCTCCCTGCTACTTGTCCTAACTTAACCTATTTGGAGAAACAGGCGCTGGACAATTTAGCTTCATTAAAACATGTAGTTTTTTGACCAGCGGACAAGGCAGTGGCCCTTGTGGTCCAAAACTTACAGGATAATAAAGAAGATATAGAATGGTAGTTGCAAGATCTTGACACATATAGTATGCTTACCAGGGACCCGACCGTCTGGTTCAGGGATGAGTTAGCCATGTTACTGGAACAAGCAGCCAATGATGGTAGTATCACTAAGGAAATTAGGGATGCGTTGTTACCTGCTCATCCTGTTATGCCTGTGTTATACACTACACCTAAGATACATAAAACCCTTATAAGACCACCGGGTAGACCGATAATCTCTGCCAATAAGTCTTTAATTCAACCATCAGCTTTGCATTTAGATCATTTTTTTCAGCCGTGCATTCAGGCATATCCAAGATTCCTACTTGATACAAATACCTTGCTTAAAAAGAGTGATAATTTACCTAAATTTGATTGTGATTTTGTATTGTGCAGTATTGATGTTCAGAGCCTCTATACTGTTATTCCGCATGATAGTGGTATGTTGGCTGTGAAACAGTTTTTGGAAAATAACCCTTTGTACAGGGGTCCTCCTCTTGTCTTTTGTCTCAATTTGCTACATATGATTTTGACCAAAAATTTCTTCCTACATGATGGTGATATATACTTACAACGCACGGGCTGTGCAATGGGGTCCTCAGTGGCCCCATCATACTCTAAAATTTACATGTTCGATATTGAGCAAAAAGTATATTATGATGACCCTGTAGGAGCGGCTAATATTTTATTTTATTGTCGCTACATAGATGACTTGTTATTGTTGTGGAAGGGTACTGAAGCTATGTTGATTGAAGTTATTGATAAACATAACCAGTTACATCATCCAGTTAAATTTACATATACAATTGACAAGGAATCTATTAACTATCTGGATGTGTACTTAACAGTCAGTGAGGGGGTCATCAGCATTTCCATGTACTCTAAGACCACAGATCGCAATAACTTACTTCACTATTCTCATTTTCATCCCAAATCCTCTAAATGTGGTCTGCCTTATTCACAACTTCTGCGTATTAGGCGGATCACCTCGGACCCTGCTCTTGTTGAGCAACAAATGTACACTATGATTGACAAGTTTTGTGCTAGAGGATACCATGCTAAACTTTTGGCTGAGGCCAAAGCTAAGGCACTCAGTGTTGATAGAACTATCCTGTTAGCACAGGCTCCCAGATCCAGGAATGTGCAAACAATAATGCCATGGGTTGGACAATACAGTCCAGCCAGTTATGGCATTAATTCCATTTCTAAAAGTCTATGACATATTGTATAAAGCAATCCTGATCTTTAATTACAGAATGCTAAATTGATGCCCTGTTACACCCGCAGGAGAAATCTTCGGGACATGCTGGTTAGAACTGATGTGACTGATCATGCAAAATATACATGTAAATTGAGAAGTACTAGATTGGGTTGTATTAGGTGCACTTGCACCACATGCCAGTTTTTAATATCTGGCAATACTTTCCAGCACCCACATACAGGTCACACTTATTTTATTAACAAAACACTTACTTGTAGTGCTAAGTTTGTTGTGTACCAGCTGATTTGCCCCTGTGGGCTGTCTTATATTGGCAAGACATAGAGGATGTTTAAAGAACGCATGGCAGCCCACAGATCGGCAAACAAGCTGGACATAACAAAGGGCAGTAGTGATCAACCTGTTGCCAGGCATTTTTGCCTGGCCCGTCACCCCTTGGTATCTCTAAGGTATTGTATGATAGACCAGGTAGGTACCAGAGTCATTGCGAGGTGGGGACCGTGGTCTCAAACTTTTGCAACTTGAGACAAGTTGGATCCACCGACTAGGTACCCTTCAGCTTAGGGGACTTAATGCCTTAGTAGTTTTATCTAAATATCCTCAATACCTATAATAGAGATATATATTTCCTGCTAGGTTTTTCCTTGTGTAAATTATGTGTGGTTCACTTGGGGTTAAATAGAGGTCCATATGTTTTCAGTTAGCTGTAAATTATACGGACAGATATATGTGGTGTATGCTACGTCAGTTTCTATGATCTGACTGTATTACCTCTACAAATAACTATTTGCTAGCAGCTATTGTTATCCTCTATAGCAGTCATTCCCAACCACGTTCCTCAAGGTACACTAACAGTGCAGGTTTTAGTGATATCCAGGCTGCAGCACAAATGGTTAAATCAAAATAGCTTGGCTACTAATTAAGTCACCTGTGCTGAAACCTGGATATCATTAAAACCTGCACTGTTAGTGTGCCTCGAGGACCGTGGTTGGGAAAGCCTGCTCTATAGCCTTTAAGTGTAATACCATTTTGATATATACAGTAGGTTTTATAGTAAGTAACAGGCGTGATATGTGCATGTGTTACTTTATTAATATCATTGTACCATACTGTATTATTTTGTGCAACAAAACAGGTGTATTATAGTATGTGCACAAATGGTAGCTGCTACACCAGGCTCAATGTGAAGCAAGAAGGTACCCTCACACCTTCACCAACATGAATGCATAAAAGTAAATGAGCAAAACAGAACCTTTGTAGCGCTAGTGTCTCAAACTTGAGGTAATACTCATTCCTTGGCACGATCAAACTTCAGATCGATTAGAAGGAAATGAGTGAGAATAGTGAAGTACAGTAATAAGCAATTTAATCACACACAACTTTACACACAAAATAGTAAAAATTGATAAAAGACACAAAATGAATAAAATTTCAGGGCATGAAATACATAACAAATATCCGGTTTGGTCAGTTTAGATAGCATTTAGGTCAGTTTAGATAGCATTTCATGCCCTGAAATTTTATTCATTTTGTGTCTTTTATCAATTTTTACTATTTTGTGTGTAAAGTTGTGTGATTAAATTGCTAATTACTGTACTTCACTATTCTCACTCATTTCCTTCTATCGAGCTGAAGTTTGACCGTGCCAAGGAATGAGTATTACCTCAAGTTTGAGACACAAGCGCTACAAAGGTTCTGTATTATTTTGTATATGCTGCTGTCAGCCTTTATCATGTGGTGTTGTTGTATTCAGCTGTTTGGTGGTGGCCATGGTAATGGGGACACTATTCAGTGACGGACCAGATCGTGAGGTCACTGTGAGTGCACCACAGGAGGCGGGCGGGTGATCCATCTTCCAAAGGGCGCTAAGCATGTTGGTGGTGAATTTAAGGTGAGCACTTGTAAATCATTGTATTGACCTGATGACAATGCCGGAATAAAGGCATTGAAACATTGTCTTTAAGCATGCCTCTTTGATACTTCATTTACCAGTTGCCAGGAGTGCCACATCTTTGGTGTGTCTGTATCCTCTTGTTGTGAGGGCACCCGGTGCAGCAACGTGAGTTTAATGGGAGAGCTGGGCATATATATATATATATATATATATATATACAGCAATGGAGGCGGCACTCGGTATACAAACAGCATATAGTAGGTTTTATAGCATTGTTTACAGGCTAAACATAATGTGTCATGTTTGATATACTTGATAATTGACCATGAACCTGCGGGGTGGAGATAGGTTCTTAAGACTTTTACGCAGGGAATCCAGATGGACATAAGAATTGCATACATTGGCCCCTTATGGACTATGGGGGTCATTCAGACCCAATCGCACGCTGCCTTTTTTTTTTAGTATCAGCACTATAGCACTTTATCATTGTGCTGATTAATCATTGTTCAGATTCTGTGTTTTTAACTTTTGCATTGCATGTTGTTCTTAGATGTTCCTGCACCGTGCGGGTACTTTGATAAGGTGACTCGTGACTGTGTGTTTTTTTTCTAAGTATTTGTTGCACTGCACTGTTACATATTGTTTCATTGTATTGTTTTGATTAGGTTACCCCGGTAATGCAGCGAGGTGCGCTGACATCACCAGTGGGCGCCTGCATGCCGAACCCATGCCGAGCTGCACACGGTGTGAGGGTATATAAGGTATGTGTATGTTTGTATTCATTTGACCTGATAACGTGGTGAACAATAAAACGCCAAAACGTTGTTGTACCTAACCGGCTATATGCTGTTTGTATGCTGAGTGCCGCCTCCATTGCTGCATAACTTGGACATAATGTAAGGGTACCTAGAAGGGCACTGGGTGATTTTATTGCTTTAAGGGGGTGCTGCCACAAGGACATTTTTGCTGTATGGAACTTCTGCTCTGCAGGGAGGAGAGATTCTTGGCTTAAGCACCCATTTGTTTGTGTTATCTTCACCACATGCTAATATTTTTGTCAGCTGGATATTATGGCTGAATTGGATGATGGGATTAGCGCTGAAGCAGTGGATACTGTGAATTTTGCTCTGTTAACCTAGGGACCAGTTTTAATCTTCTCAGAAACTGAGGCTGACACTATTTTGTTTAAACAAGCCTTGAATGATGGGTCTGATGCACAACCAATTGAGGCACTATATCGTGACTGGCTTAGACTTAAACAAAAAGTTGTTGATTATTTATACCATGGGATCACACTTAGTGACTACTACAAGCAAAAGGGAATTCCACGCGGGTTCAGGATTCGTAATGCACTGACCATTGGTCGTTAAAATACCGCTTTTTGCCAGCGTTGGATTGCGGTGTTAAACAAAAGTAGTTTCGATCTCCTCCTCTTAGATTTAGAGGAGTCAGCCAGGGAACTGGCATTGTCAAGAGAAAAGATTGCTGCTTCTGAAGTCAAATACAAATCCATCATTGTGGATGACACCAAAAACAATTAAACGGACAGATTACCACCTATAGATGGGAACTTATACAGTTTAAAAGACAAAAATTAGTTAAAGTCAATGCTGATTATGAACAGGCAAGCAGTACATGTAATGTACATCAACATTGGTATCGCCAATGGAATTACAATCAAATGTGGCAATCTGACTCTTCGTGTGATAAGAACACCAACAGTGACTCTGATGGTGTACCTGACACCTTGCCTTCAAACTCTAACTTCCCTTTAGGGGTGCGCACCCGCAGGGCCAGAGGCAGTGGAGGCGGTGGATGCGGAGAGGCAGCCAGTGGCAAAGAACATGGAAGAGGGAGAGTGGGTCGCCCCCCACTATCACGGAGAAAATTATATTTAATTTATCTTCCCATACATTGAAATCAGCTGAGATGAGTGTATTAAGCAAAGGCGTATCATTTGTGCCCACGGTACGCTTTGCTCCTATGCAATGGGAGATTGAGAAATACAGATTAACCCGCAACTCAAATTGCATGAACACTTTAATGGGACTAAGTCCAAATTGAGATCTGAGACCAATAGGACTGAGACTATTCCCAAGTAATTGTCTAAATTGCAGAGGCGGAGCCGGTTTGATCCTCTATCCAATAGTGCGGCGATAAAAACCTATAGCCGCATGTTGGATAATACGGAATCTTGTGAAGTCCTGTCTGATTTGAGTAAATAAAGGATGTAATAATTTGAGTAAAGCTGAGTTTTGTGCACTGAAGGATTTGTCTGAGTATACTGACATCACGATTCGCCCCGCCGACAAGGGTGGGAGAATCGTAATACAGAATTTGGATGATTATACAGCGTAATTGAGTGATGGATCTGTGTATAGACCATTATATAGTAATCCTACCCAGACATTTTCTGCAGCGTTGAAAAACAAACTACAAACTGCTGTAGATGCAGGGGTTATTAACAATACACTTATGAATGCTTTGTTTATGGATCATCCAGCAGTCCTTGTGTTATACACCATGCTGAAATCTATAAGTCACTTGCACACCCTCCGGAGCATCCTATCATCGCGGCTCGTGATGGACTTTTCCAGAGGGTAGCCACATATCTGGATGCCATTTTACAGCCTTGCATTGTTAAATATGAGAGGTATCTCTTGGACACTACTACGTTCCTTAATAGATTATGTGAGTTGGGGAAAATACCTGTGGGAAGTATATTATGTAGTATTGATATCTCAAGCTTATACACTGTAATGCCTAGTGTACAAGGGTTGGCTGTGGTCCGTAAATTAATCACTGGCAATCCATTGTATACTGGTCCTGATGTAGATTTTTTTCCTGGATCTGTTGGAAATGGTGCTTACATATAATTGTTTCCTGTTTGACGGCAGGTTTTACCTAAAAATGTCTGGGTGTGCGATGGGGTCCAATGTGGCCCTATCATACGCAAATGCATATATGTTTGTAGCTGAGCAAGAAATCTTCTTTGATAATGGTCCATTTGCTAAGTCAATTTTGTTTTTTGTCAGATATAGATGACTTGTTTATATATATATATATATATATATATATATATAAACACAGCTGAAGGTGCGGCACTCCAAGCGACATAATAAAAAGACTTACATCTGTGTTGAGGACAACGTTTCAATGCTTTTACTTGTGCATTTTCATCAGGTCAAGTGAACAACAATCAAAGTGCTTACCTAAATAGTGTGTGCAGACGCCATCACCACGCTTCCGGAGCACAGGCACACGCCCGGTCCGTCGGCGCTCCCACATGACATCATTACCCACAGCCGGTTACTATAGCAACAATAATACACAATGCAACATGAACATCATTAAAGTGCGTAATAGACAGAGCAACCATATCAGTCAACATGAATATAAATAGATCTACAGCAAGACCAGCACTAGGGGCTAGTTATAAATATAACATTAGATCCATATATAACAGCATACAATAACCATATGTGGCAGATGTTATCTACATGTACCATATGTCTTGCAGCCGCAGGTAAAAGATATTGGTAAATCACTACGGCTATATAGTATCCTCTAGACCAATATCTTTTACCTGCAGCATTTGTGCCATATTGACCGTTGTGCTTACACATACAGGGTCTCTATACAATATGACCCAATATAGCCACATAGTTCGACTGTCATTATTAGTGTGTTGCGGCTGCAAGACATATGGTACATGTAGATAACATCTGCCACATATGGTTATTGTATGCTGTTATATATGGATCTAATGTTATATTTATAACTAGCCCCTAGTGCTGGTCTTGCTGTAGATCTATTTATATTCATGTTGACTGATATGGTTGCTCTGTCTATTGCGCACTTTAATGATGTTCATGTTGCATTGTGTATTATTGTTGCTATAGTAACCGGCTGTGGGTAATGATGTCATGTGGGAGCGCCGACGGACCGGGCGTGTGCCTGTGCTCCGGAAGCGTGGTGATGGCGTCTGCACACACTATTTAGGTAAGCACTTTGATTGTTGTTCACTTGACCTGATGAAAATGCACAAGTAAAAGCATTGAAACGTTGTCCTCAACACAGATGTAAGTCTTTTTATTATGTCGCTTGGAGTGCCGCACCTTCAGCTGTGTTTATTCTAATATTTGTGGAGGCACCCAGCGCTATTGGACTGGATAATGGGAGAGCCGGACCTGCATGTTGTTTATATATATATATATATATATATATATATATATATTGTATAGAGTATGCCGGTATGCAATACACCTCTACATTTTCACTGTTCCTGCAGCTCTTCCTTCCCCCTCTGCTCTAGTAAAAAGGAGTGTGATTATATCTTGGTGTTATGCTGTGCAGTCAGTTTGTCAATGAAGAGCAGCTAACCAAGAAGCTGAGTAGCAGCAGCCAGCGACAGACAGAATCTGGGGGCATGTGCGGAACCACGGTGATGGGGAATGCCATGGAGACATGCGGGCACACACGGGTCATGTGGTGAAGCAGGGTGATGGGGAAGATTAGGGATACTAGGGACACACGAAGCATGTGGGAAAGTAGGATGATGAGGCATGTCAGGGAGACAAGGTATAACTCCAGGTGCTAACAGCTGTCTTCAGTGTGAATTAGAGTATGTATATAACGTATAAATTATGTTTACTGTAGTCCACCACTACAGTCTTAACTAAATCTCTGTTTAGGTTTACAAATAGAAACACAAAAATAAAAAGTAAAAACATGCAGGTGGATCAATTATAATACCATATATCTAATGATATGATACTAGCATTTTGGTAAATATGCAATATTTTTAATAAAAACGGTTTTAATTTGAACCATTGGAATCATAATTTATTTACCTGTGCATTTTTTTCCATTTTACTTTTATGTCAGGGAGACACTGGGTGCCAGTATTGAGAGAGAAAGAGAGAGTGACACACACATCACACATACCAACAAACAAGAATAGCCCGGCAATCCTTTATTATAGATAAATCGGTATTTTCTCTGGAGCCCTCCTCTTAGGAGTAACAGGGACCCCAAATTCAGAAGCAACAATGAAGGCGAGACTCAGAGATTGTAATGCAGTTGAAAATGACTGATTTAATCAACATTTCAGATAACAAATTTCCTTTGTCAGGATGGCCAGCAGGCACCTGCAGTTTGGGAGAGCAGGTATACATCCATAAGTGTGCCTCGTTTCCACATGTAGAAAAAGCAGAGATCTTATGTCATGAAGGAGTTTAAGGTGAGCCATCTGCATCAATTGATTGAGTATCATGATGAAAGAGAATTGATCTTAAAAACATTGTTTACGAGGAATGAAGTTTCCAGATGGAAAGCTAGGGAGCAGCATGTGCAAAATCTTGTAGGTAGGAGTGGGAGGAGGTAATTAGTTGACAGGAGAGACGGCGTGCATTAGCAGAGCGAAGAGGATGGGTGGGAATGTAAAGAGAGATAAGGTCAGAGATGTAAGAGGGAGAAGAGTGAGTGAGGGCTTTGTAGGTGAGTGTGAGAAGCATGAATTCAATTCTGAATGGGAAGGGTAGCCAGTGAAGGTCCTGCAAGAAAGGGTATGTTGATATAGTACGTTTGGTGAGGAAGATGAGATGGGCAGCAGCATTGAGGATAGATTGAAGTGGAGAGAGGCATTTTTGAGGGAGGCCAGATAGGAGGAGATTGCAGTAGTCTAATCTGGAGATGACCAGTGAGTGAATGAGGGTCTTAGTAGCATCCTGGGTGAGAAAGGGTCTGATCCTGGAGATGTTTTTGAGGTGGAAATGGCAGGTTTTTGAGAGGTACTGAATGTGTGGTTTGAAGGAGAGGGAGGAGTCAAGAGGAGATAGTTGTGCTATCAATGGATAATGAAATTGTGGGAGGTGAGGTTATGCAGGAGGGAGGGAAGATGATCAGCTCAGTCTTAGACGTGTTAAGTTTAAGAAAGTGCTGGGACATCCAGGAGGAGATAGCAGAGAGACAGTTGGAGATACGAGTGAGGCGAGCAGGGGAGAGGTCGGGGGAGAAAAATTAGATTTGAGTATCATCAGTATAGAGATGATATTTTAAGTCAAAAGAGCTAATGAGCTCACCTAATGAGGATGTGTAGAGAGAGAAAAGGAGAGGCCCAAGAATAGAACCTTGGGGGACACCTACTGGTAGAGGAAGTGGGGGGGAGGTGGAGTCATGAGAGGAGACAGAGAAGGAATGGTCAGCAAGGTAGGAGGACAGCCAGGAGAGAGCAGTATCACGCAAACCAAGGGAGTAAAGGATTTGCAGGAGGAGAGGGTGGTCTACAGTGTCAAAAGCAGCAGAGAGGTAAAGGAGAATAAGCAGAGAGCAGTGGCCCCTGTATTTCACAGCAAGGAGGTCATTGCAGACTTTTGTGAGGGCAGTTTCAGTGGAGTGCTGAGGATGGAAACCAGACTGGAAAGGGTCAAGCAGTGAGTGGGAATAAAGAAAGACAGTGAGGCGGTTGTAGACAATACGCTCAAGGAGTTTGGAGGCAAAAGGGAGAAGAGTGATGGTTCGGTAGTTGGAGAGATTGGTTGGATCAAGGGTAGGTTTTTTAAGAATAGGGGAGACAAGTGCATGCTTGAAGGCAGAAGGGACAGTGCCTGATGAGAGTGAGAGATTGAGTAGATGGGCAAGATGGGAACAGACAAGAAGAGAGGAAGCGGAGAAGGCGGGAGGGAATAGGGTCAAGTGGAGAGGTGCATTGGGGTGAGGACCGGATGAGGACCATGACTTCCTCTCCAGATACAGGGAAGAAAGATGTTGGAGTTGGTAGGAGGGAAGGAGAGGGGGGGTTGAGAAATGGAGGATGGAGGTTGCTCAGGTTCTGGTGGGATGTTATGTCCTGACGAATGGAGTCATTTTTGGATGTGAAGTAGGTGGCAAAGTCAAGAGCAGAAAGCGAAGAGGGGAGTTGAGGCGGGGGTGGGCAGAGGAGCGAGTTGACAGTGGCAAAGAGGCACCTGGGGTTTGAGGATTGGGAGATGAGGTTTTTGAAGTGAGACTGTTTTGAGAGGGTAAGTGCAGCAAAGTAGGATGAGAGCATAAATTTGTAGTGGAGGAAGTCAGCCTTATTGCGCAATTTCCTCCACTGACGTGCAGCGGTATGTGAGCATATTTGCAGATATCTGGTGCATTTGGTGTGCCAGGGTTGAGGTGTCGATCTGCGAGGGTGAATAGTGGTTGGTGGGGCTACAGAGTCAAGATCAGCGGTAAGGGATGCATTGTAAAGGGAAGTAGCTTGTTCAGGGCAGGAAAGAGAGAGAATAGGAGAGAGCAGCGAGTCAAACAGGGAAGATAGGGAAGTGGTGTCAATAGCCTCAATGTTACGCTTAGTGATGATAGTCTTTGGTGGTAAAGATGGAGAAGCAGATAGAGAGGTTAAAAGTGAGCAGGTGATGGTCAGAGAGGGGGAACAGGGAGTTAGAGAAATCAGAAAGATCACAGCGGTGAGTGAAAACCAGATCCAGTGAACTTCCACTCACATAGGAGGGGGAGGAGGTCCACTGGGAGAGACCAAGAGTAGAGGTAAGGTTAAGGCGTTTAGAGGCAGGTGATTTTGTGGGGTTATCGATAGGGATGTTGAAATCACCTAGGATAATGGAGGGAATGTCAGAAGAGAGGAAATGAGGCATCCAGGAAGCAAAGTTGGCAAGGAATTTGGAGGGCATGCCAGGGGGGGGCCGGTAAATGACAGCTACTCGAAGATGAACAGGTTGGAAGAGGCGTATTGCATGGACCTCAAATGTAGAGAATGTAAGGGATGTTTCTGGTGGTATGAGTTGGTATAAGTAGCTAGAGGGTAGTAGAAGTCCAACACCACCACCGTGGTGACCACCAGGTCGGGGTGTGTGTGAGAATGTGAGAACCCAGCAGAGAGAGCAGTGGGAGAAACTGTGTCAGAGGGAGTAATCCAGGTTTCAGTGATGGCTAGGAGATGCAAGGAATTTGAGATGAAAAGGTCATGGGTGGGGACCAGTTTGTTACAGACAGATCTTGCATTCCAGAGGGCACAGGAAAAAGGGAGAGAGTATAAGGGAGTGATGTGAATGAGTTTGTCAAGGTTGCTGTAGCAATGAGGTGAGATGGATTTAGAAGACAGGGATACAGAGGGTGTAGCGAGGGTGCTGGCTCCTGGGCTAGGAAGGGACACTGCAGCAGTTGAGCATGGAGGGAGTAAAGTGTAGTACAGAGTGGTATGAGGTGAGGTAGGTAGAGGAGGGAGGGAGCAGGGCAGAGTGGTGGACGATTGGGCCCAAGGTAGGGTAGAGGTGAATGACAGTGGGGTATCAGGGGAGGAGTGGAAGTGAGGCAGTGGAGTGGATGGGAGACAAAGGAGGGGAAAGAGGAGGAAATGTAGGAGACTAGGGCAGAAGGATAGAGGTGGGAGCAGGAGACAGAGAAAAGGATAGGGCAGACAAGGAGTATTGGGGGGTGGTAGTGACAGGCTAGACATGCTGTAGTGTGAAGAACGTAAATAGTATGATAAATTTGGAAATAGGAGTGGTGGATGTAAGATGAACAGAGCAGTAGGATAGCAGAAATACAGGTGAAAGTACACTGTTGGAAGTGTTCAGTGGCAGTAATTTGGTTACAGCAGAAAGTTTATGTGGTTGCAGAAATTGAAGTAGAAGGAGGTGTTATAAATGAGAAGACATGAGAGGGTTAGCAAGAAGTAAAGGTAATTTGGACTGGATTTGCAGGTGTGTAAAGACAAAATGATATAGGTTCAGCATGAGCATGAAGATGTTTGTGAATACTGCAAATAAGCATGCAAGTAACTGAAGGAGAAATTAAAAGTTGTAAGTGCGTTATTAAAAAACATGAACATACAGTGCTTATTGTCCAGGTTACACAGACAAGAGTTGTTAGGTGTGACAAGAAGATGAACTCACAATTGTCCCAAAGAAGATCTTTGTGATCCTGATTATGGATGGAAACTTGATCTTACATATGTACCTTTCTGAAAATGGGTTGCATAGTGTTCACAGAGTGAAAGTTGGAGGGTGATAAATTTGCATATACAGTTGATATTGATAAGTAGTTCATCTGTTGTTGTTTGTGTTGTTTGATGTTTTCTTTCAGTTTTTCGTCCAGTTTAAGTCCAGGATAAGGCCAGGCTTTGATATTAAAATTATTTATCTTCTCCCTTAATTATATATTAATTATATATCTTATATATTATTATTATATATCTTAATTATATATCTTCTTACCTTAATAAAATAAAGACATGGAGACATGAATTTGGCAGAAATTGTTAGCTATAAATGAGCTATGTACTCTTTATAACTGCAAGAAGTAAATTAAAGTATGGTGGCAAAGAAAGAATGGTTAAATCAGCCCAAACCCAAAACACTAACACCACTCTAGCAAAACAATAAACCATACAAGCTTAAACCCCAAAAGGTATCCACTCAAACCTACAATGGCTACCCACCCAAAAGGGTGATGACGCTGCCCCTGGTAAGGTGGTCCAGCAGATATAAAAAGTCAACTAATGTGACTGCATCTAAAAGTTAACAACCAATCAAACTCAAACCAAGAGCCATACAGGTAACCTGTTACAGTATTCTTCCTTGCCAAAAGCAAGGTTATGCTTGCAGAAACCATGCACCACAAGCATACAACTAACACACAGTAGCAACCACTGAAAACAGATACTCAATGAAAAGAGCCAAACCTTCCTTAGCCAAATGCACTCCTAGATAAGTAAGAATATAGAAAATAAATTCTAGGATACTGAACCACAGCACCTCCATTGGCCAACACAAATTTTGCCACCACCGAGTTAAGTTTCTTCCTGGCCTTATCAATTACCCGACAATCCAGCATGACATGCCAAAATAACCTGGGTATACTGAAAGACCAAAAAATCTTGCAGGATGGCTATGCCAACATGATACCAAGGTCATTGCCATCTAAATGTAACACCAAAGGTTCCTGTAAATCAAACAACTTCGCCTGATCAAAACTTTTGCCTTACGATCTTGCCACAACATATCTCTTACCACTAACCATCTAACTTCCTCAGACAAATGTGTGCTGAAGTCCTGCGGTGAGAAGCCCATGCCATAAAGACAGTGGTAGATCATTGTAATGCAGAAGCCAAGAACCCTTAGATGAGGGTCCAAAGAGGGTACCAATGAGACCCACCAGCCCCTACCTAACTAATCCGTATTGGAGCGACGCAACCTTATGGACCCCCCACCAACTAGGACATACAGTATGAACAAAGCATAGTCAAATCTCTTCATTTGGACAGAGCAACCAATTCTAAAACCTGTAAGGCCCCTTGATAAGCCATAGAAAAAGCCAAGTCAAATAAAAGTGCTTCAAATCCTGAAACCGCCACACCTGCAACTGCCCTCAGAATAGAAAGTACAGGTGTGTCCTCATACATCTTTGCTGCAGTCATGCCAAACAGCCCCTCTTGGCATGCCAGGTAGCTTGAGAATCTTTTAGCATCTGATGTATTTTTTGCTTCATTTTTTGCCAAAAATATATCTTATTCGCAACTCAATTCATCAAGGACACACAAGAAGACACTGCTGTTTAATTTGCTATATTACAATTGTATATCTACTGTATGTGCGACTGAGTCTCTAAATCTGTACACTAAGTGCTACTATATAGGAGCTGCAGCTTTTTTTCAATACAATTTCTGTTTTGCTCGATATACAGTCTCAGTCACACAGAAAATATTAGTGTCATATATCAACTGATTGTGTCCAAGCAACATTGCATTGCAAATAAGACCCATTTTCAGCAAAAAAGACAGCCGACATTAGTAGATTTGTATGGTACCTTGTGGCTAACTTATGCCAGGCCTTGTCCATTCAGTGACGTGCCACAACAATGTGCCCTTCATGCCCCAGTTCGACAGTGCTGACTCAACATCAAGCCTGGTCCCTGGGGGAGACCAAAAACAAATGACTGGACTTCCCAGCTCCAGAATACCAGGCTAATGCTAAGGTTCAAAGTGTAGCAGTACAGTACTTCCACCTTTTGGGATCCATAACATACTGACTTTCTTATGATGGGCTTCATTTATTTTGATGCATTTTGTGCCTTCAATTACAAATACATTTCTGTCACAAAAAAGGTTCTCAGAGAAACGTATTCCTCCCCCCCCCGAAATTCATTATCCGAGCCAGGAACAGAGTGCAGCTCAGGACTTCCCACCAGACTCTGATCCCAGAACGGGGCAAAATGTCATCATCCCACTGTCAGATTCTCTCAGGTTTAAATATATAAGCATATAAACAGCCACACGTCATCACCATTTTAACTTCGGACTCAGAGAATGAGGGAGACAGACCTCTGTCTCTCTCTGTGGGTGGTGGGATCGGGTTGGATCAATGTGTGCCTCTAGAGGTGCTGCTAGGGGTGCTGTCCTGTCACTGTGCTGTTAGGGGTGCTGTCCTGTCACTCACTGTGGTGTCATGTGCTGTTAGCGGTGCTGCAGCTCTACATGGGTGTTGCTGTCCTGGCTGTCACTGTGCTGTACAGGGGCACTGCCCTCCTGTAAGCTGTGAAAATACAAGGGTGCTGTGAAAATACAGGGGTGCTGGCCTTGTTCTGTATGCTGTAAAAACCCTGGGGTGCTGTGAAAAAAATGTACACTGACCCTGTCTTGTATGCTGTAAAATTACAGGAGTGTTGTTAAAATTGAAGGATGCTGGCACAGTCCTGTATGCTGTACAACTTAAGGGGTGCTGTGAAAATAAATATGCACTGTCCCTGTCTTCTATGCTGTAAAAATTAGGGGTGCATTGAAAATAAATGTACACTGGCCCTGTCTTGTATGCTGTAAAATTACAGGGTTATTGTTAAAATACAGGGGTGATGGCCCAGTCATGTATACTGTAAAAAATCAGAGGTGCTGTGAAAATAAATGTACACTGGCCCTGTCTTGTATGCTTTAAAATTTCAGAGGTGCTGTAAAAATAAATGTACACTGGCCCTGTCCTGTATGCTGTAAAAATACAGGGGTGCTGTGAAAATAAATGTACACCTGCCATTTCCTGTATGCTAAAAAAATATGGGGGTGCTGTGACAATAAATGTACACTGGCCCTGTCCTGTATGCTGTAAAATTATAGGGGTGTTGTTAAAATACAGGGGTGCTGGCCCTGTCCTCTATGCTGTAAAAATTAAGGGGTGCTGTGAAAATAAATGTACATTGGTCCTGTCTTACATGCTGTAAAAATACAGGGGTGCTGTAAAAATAAATGTACACTGGCCCTGTCCTGTATGCTGTAAAACTACAGGGGTGCTGTGAAAATAAAGGAGCACTGTCCCGTGTGCTGTAATAATAAAGGGGTGCTGTCCTATGAAATGGAGAACAAAAATTTGAAGGAAAAAATAGTGGAAGATCAGGAACCACTTCCAGTTCCTAGTACTAGTGCTGAAGGTGCTTCTGCCACCAGTCAAGACATTGACGATGCATTTCCATCAATGTCGTCTGCTAAGGCCAATGCCCAATGTCATAGAGGGCATGTAAAATCCAAGAAGCAAAAATTAATAACCCCCCCAAAAAAATAATTATCTGATGAGAAACGTAAAATTGGCAATATGCCATTCACAACACGAAGTGACATGGAAAGGCTAAAGCCTTGGCCTATGTTCATGACTGGTGATTCAGCTTCTCATGAAGATGGAAGCCCTCCTCGGTTTTGAAAAAATAAAAAATTAAGCTTGTTAAAGCACAGGAAAAAACAACTGAGCGTTCAGAGATATCACAAATCCCCAAAGAGAGTCCAAGTGTGTCCACGGTTGCGATGTCTAGGCCTGACCTTCACATCACTGTATGGGAAGAGGTGGTTCCTCCCAGCATTTGCACGCCCCCTGCAAGTGCTGGGAGGAGCACCGTCATAGCCAAGTCAACAAAGGGCAAAAAGGCCCTCACCTAAAAATAATTCCAACAGTTTTGAAACTTGGCACACTTACTTAGAGGTGTCAAATGATGAATTACACAAAAGTCCGGATGAATCGGAGGTGAGCTCTAGCGGCAGTGACGTGAAACATTTCACTTTTTTCATTTTTTTGTTTTTATTTCGGAAACTGTTGGTTCTAGCAAATATGTAGTCATATATAACAATAAAGCTTATCAGTCATAATAGGTTTTCACCTAAATATAATAGATAATACAAACTTTTTATTTCACAGCTTTGAAATGAAATACTTAAACAAAAAGTAAAATTAAAAAAAGGAAAGTAAAGGTAGTAAAAGGTAATAAAAAAAAGTTTTTGGTAGTACTTTCACTCGAATCTGGATTTTTTGCTTGAGGAGGGTCCTGCTTCTTCCGGTGAAGTGATGGACATGACAAGTTGTGGAGATAGTGTCACTGGGTAGGCTTCATCTTGAAGCAGTAAATACAAGTCTTCTTGATATTCCTCCTCATCAATTATGATATGTGTGGAATTCAAGCATTCACCAAGGCAAGAATGACAGATGTTTGTACACTGTAGTGCAGCTCTTCTACACCCACACCTGGGTCCACATCCAGTCTTGCATTTACAAAAAATTAGATTTAGGCTTTCGTCAGGTGCAAAGAGGTCTTCGGTTGTGACAAGAATGAGCCGATTATTTTCCTGCTTCCACCCCCAGCTTTCAGATGATAATTGGTTTCCCCAGCAAAATTGTACTTGGTGGTATACGCGATAGGAATGTTGTTTTGCTGCTCATTCTGTTGGCGGTAGTGCAGCAATGTCCGGTTGACATTGGACACTGCTTGCGTGAACAAATGATACCGATACACGATACAAGTTGAGGGACGTTTGTTTATAAGCTGGTGCTCCATACAATTTTAGAAACATTATGTTCCCTGCCTCTGCTACAGCCTCATGAGAAGAGGTTGGACTGTTGAAAACATCAGCATTACCTTGCAACTCTGCAGTATGCTTCCTGATCAAATTGACAGACTTGATTTTACCTTTTCGGTATATTGCCGAAGTGGTGTCACCTCCACTAAATCCATGCAAGAAGAGAATGCTATTTGTCAGCCCCTCGCTTTGCAAATCATTTTTTGAATAAACTAGTCTTTCAACGTTGCCATGGCTCAGCTTGATTAACAGTATTTGTCGTTCTGGTGGGGTTAAAGCCATAAGTAGAACCATAAGATCAACATCTTCACCAATTACTGCTACGTTGGAATTTTTCTCAGATTTTTCTATAGTAGTTTTAATAATTAATGTATCAGCAATGCCAGATGCTTCTCTAACTTCTATTCCCTGGTTTCTAAGTGCCACTGAAAGAAAGGAAATAAACCTTTACTTATTCTTTTCGTTGGAAAGAAAATCCACCTGTTTTACGGTGATAACTGTTCCCTCGTTAAAATGTATGTCCACGGACTTCTTCAGCTTGTATATTCGGCTTTGTTCAGCTCTCTTAGTACTGCACTCGGTGGAGGAGTAACCGTCAAACACCACAGTACAACTTTCGCCTAAGAAATGCTTGAAAAGGTACTTGATGTAGCAGTAGCAAATTGTTGAAAGTTTTAAGTCTTTGTGCAACAATACCTTGTGCAGCAAGAAGCCACCATCAACAACAATATCGAAATTGAGGAAGTCAATTTCTGTAGTTGACACTTCAAACACATCATACATTGCTGATATTTTAGTTTTCCGCATCCCATTTTCATCAAACAATGATAATAGAAAGGGAGCCAACTCCTACTTCATGTACTGTATGTCTTTAGGTCGTCATTGGTCTGCTTGCAGATGCTTATCCTATGGAATATCATCAAAGGGACAATCACCACAGTTTCACCTCAAACTTTAACAGAATTTGACATACTTGCCAAAGGGAGAGCTCAATTTTTTTGTGACAATTTGACATCTGAAAAATGCTGTCCCACTATTTTGTTCATTGCTTGCATTCCTACTAGTGATGTGCACCGGACATTTTTCGGGTTTTGTGTTTTGGTTTTGGATTCGGTTCCGCGGCCGTGTTTTGGATTCGGACGCGTTTTGGCAAAACCTCCCTGAAAATTTTTTGTCGGATTCGGGTGTGTTTTGGATTCGGGTGTTTTTTTACAAAAACCCCTCAAAAACAACTTAAATCATAGAATTTGGGGGTCATTTTGATCCCATAGTATTATTAACCTCAATAACCATAATTTCCAATCATTTTCAGTCTATTCTGAACACCTCACACCTCACAATATTATTTTTAGTCCTAAAATTTGCACCGAGGTCGCTGGATGACTAAGCTAAGCGACCCAAGTGGCCGACACAAACACCTGGCCCATCTAGGAGTGGCACTGCAGTGTCAGGCAGGATGGCCATTCCAAAAAAATAGTCCCCAAACAGCACATGACGCAAAGAAAAAAAGAGGTGCACCAAGGTCGCTGGATGGCTAAGCTAAGCGACACAAGTGGCCGACACAAACACCTGGCCCATCTAGGAGTGGCACTGCAGTGTCAGGCAGGATGGCACTTCAAAAAAATAGTCCCCAAACAGCACATGATGCAAAGAAAAATGAAAGAAAAAAGAGGTGCAAGATGGAATTGTCCTTGGGCCCTCCCACCCACCCTTATGTTGTATAAACAGGACATGCACACTTTAACAAACCCATCATTTCAGCGACAGGGTCTGCCACACAACTGTGACTGAAAAGATTGGTTGGTTTGGGCCCCCACCAAAAAAGAAGCAATCAATCTCTCCTTGCACATACTGGCTCTACAGAGGCAAGATGTCCACCTCCTCCTCATCGTCCGATTCCTCACCCCTTTCACTGTGTACATCCCCCTCCTCACAGATTATTAATTCATCCCCACTGGAATCCACCATCTCAGGTCCCTGTGTACTTTCTGGAGGCAATTAATGGTGAATGTCTCCACGGGGGAATTGATTATAATTAATTTTGATGAACATCATCTTCTCCACATTTTCTGGAAGTAACCTTGTACGCCTATTGCTGACAAGGTGAACGGCTGTACTAAACACTCTTTCGGAGTACACCCTGGAGGGTGGGCAACTTAGGTAAAATAAAGCCAGTTTCTGCAAGAGCCTCCAAATTGCCTCTTTTTCCTGCCAGTATACGTACGGACTGTCTGACGTGCCTACTTGGATGCGGTCACTCATATAATCCTCCACCATTCTTTCAATGGTGAGAGAATCATATGCAGTGACAGTAGACGACATGTCAGTAACAGTTGGCAGGTCCTTCAGTCCGGACCAGATGTCAGCACTCGCTCCAGACTGCCCTGCATCACCGCCAGCGGGTGGGCTCGGAATTCTTAGCCTTTTCCTCGCTCCCCCAGTTGCGGGAGAATGTGAAGGAGGAGCTGTTGACGGGTCACGTTCCGCTTGACTTGACAATTTTCTCACCAGCAGGTCTTTGAACCTCTGCAGACTTGTGTCTGCCGGAAAGAGAGATCCAACGTAGGTTTTAAATCTAGGATCGAGCACGGTGGCCAAAATGTAGTGCTCTGATTTCAACAGATTGACCACCCGTGAATCCTGGTTAAGCAAATTAAGGGCTCCATCCACAAGTCCCACATGCCTAGCGGAATCGCTCTGTTTTAGCTCCTCCTTCAATGTCTCCAGCTTCTTCTGCAAAAGCCTGATGAGGGGAATGACCTGACTCAGGCTGGCAGTGTCTGAACTGACTTCACGTGTGGCAAGTTCAAAGGGTTGCAGAACCTTGCACAACGTTGAAATCATTCTCCACTGCGCTTGAGTCAGGTGCATTCCCCCTCCTTTGCCTATATCGTAGGCAGATGTATAGGCTTGAATGGCCTTTTGCTGCTCCTCCATCCTCTGAAGCATATAGAGGGTTGAATTCCACCTCATTACCACCTCTTGCTTCAGATGATGGCAGGGCAGGTTCAGGACTGTTTGCTGGTGCTCCAGTCTTTGGCACGCGGTGGCTGAATGCCGAAAGTGGCCCGCAATTCTTCAGGCCACCGACAGCATCTCTTGCACGCCCCTGTCGTTTTTTAAATAATTCTGCACCACCAAATTCAATGTATGTGAAAAACATGGGACGTGCTGGAATTTGCCCAGATGTAATGCACGCACAATATTGCTGGCGTTGTCCGATGTCACAAATCCCCAGGAGAGTCCATTTGGGGTAAGCCATTCTGCGATGATGTTCCTCAGTTTCCGTAAGAGGTTGTCAGCTGTGTGCCTCTTATGGAAAGCGGTGATACAAAGCGTAGCCTGCCTAGAAACGGGTTGGCGTTTGCGAGATGCTGCTACTGGTGCCGCCGCTGCTGTTCTTGCTGCGGGTGGCAATACATCTACCCAGTGGGCTGTCACAGTCATATAGTCCTGAGTCTGCCCTGCTCCACTTGTCCACATGTCCGTGGTTAAGTGGACATTGGGTACAACTGCATTTTTTAGGACACTGGTGACTCTTTTTCTGAGGTCTGTGTACATTTTCGGTATCGCCTGCCTAGAGAAATGGAACCTAGGTGGTATTTGGTACCGCGGACACAGTACCTCAATCAAGTCTGTAGTTGCCTGTGAATTAACGGTGGATAACGGAAACACGTTTATCACCGCCCAGGCTGCCAAGGCTTGAGTTATCCGCTTTGCAGCAGGATGACTGCTGTGATATTTCATCTTCCTCGCAAAGGACTGTTGGACAGTCAATTGCTTACTGGAAGTAGTACAAGCGGTCTTCCGACTTCCCCTCTGGGATGACGATCGACTCCCAGAAGCAACAGCAGCAGCGCCAGCAGCAGGAGGCGTTACACTCAAGGATGCATCGGAGGAATCCCAGGCAGGAGAGGACTCATCAGACTTGACAGTGACATGGCCTGCAGGACTATTGGCTTTCCTGTCTAAGGGGGAAATTGACACTGAGGGAGTTGGTGGTGTGGTTTGCAGGAGCTTGGTTACAAGAGGAAGGGATTTAGTGGTCAGTGGACTGCTTCCGCTGTCATCCAAAGTTTTTGAACTTGTCACTGACTTATGATGAATGCGCTGCAGGTGACGTATAAGGGAGGATGTTCTGAGGTGGTTAACGTCCTTACCCCTACTTATTACAGCTTGACAAAGGCAACACACGGCTTGACAAATGTTGTCCGCATTTCTGTTAAAATAATTCCACACTGAAGAGGTGATTTTTTTTGTAATTTGACCAGGCATGTCAATGGCCATATTCATCCCACGGACAACAGGTGTCTCCCCAGGTGCCTGACTTAAACAAACCACCTCACCATCAGAATCCTCCTTGTCAATTTCCTCCTCAGCGCCAGCAACACCCATATCCTCATCCTGGTGTACTTCAACAGTGACATCTTAAATTTGACTATCAGGAACTGGACTGCGGGTGCTCCTTCCAGCACTTGCAGGGGGCGTGCAAATGGTGGAAGGCGCCACCTCTTCCCGTCCAGTGTTGGGAAGGTCAGGCATCGCAGCCGACACAATTGGACTCTCCTTGGGGATTTGTGATTTAGAAGAACGCACAGTTCTTTGCTGTGCTTTTGCCAGCTGAAGTCTTTTCATTTTTCTAGCGAGAGGATGAGTGCTTCCATCCTCATGTGAAGCTGAACCACTAGCCATGAACATAGGCCAGGGCCTCAGCCGTTCCTTGCCACTCCGTGTCGTAAATGGCATATTGGCAAGTTTACGCTTCTACTCAGACGCTTTTAATTTTGATTTTTGGGTCATTTTACTGAACTTTTGTGTTTTGGATTTTACATGCACTCTACTATGACATTGGGCATCGGCCTTGGCAGACGACGTTGATGGCATTTTATCGTCTCGGCCATGACTAGTGGCAGCAGCTTCAGCACGAGGTGGAAGTGGATCTTGATCTTTCCCTATTTTACCCTCCACATTTTTTTCTCCATTTTTAATGTGTGGAATTATATGCCAGTATCAATAGCAATGGCCTACTACTATATATACTGCGCACAACTGAAATGCACCACAGGTATGGATGGATAGTATACTTGACGACACAGAGGTAGGAAGAGCAGTGGCCTACTGTACCGTTCTGCTATTTATTATATACTGGTGGTCAGCAAACTGTGCAAAACTGAAATGCACCACAGGTATGGATGGATAGTATACTTGACGACACAGAGGTAGGTAGAGCAGTGGCGTACTGTACCGTACTGCTATATATTATATACTGGTAGTCAGCAAACTGTGCAAAACTTAAATGCACCACAAGTATGGATGGATAGTATACTTGATGACACAGAGGTAGGTAGAGCAGTGGCCTACTGTACCGTACTGCTATATATCATATACTGGTGTTCAGCAAACTGTGCAAAACTGAAATGCACCACAGGTATGGATGGATAGTATACTTGACGATACAGAGGTAGGAAGAGCAGTGGCCTACTGTACCGTACTGCTATATATTATATACTGGTGGTCAGCAAACTGTGCAAAACTGAAATGCACCACAGGTATGGATGGATAGTATACTTGACGACACAGAGGTAGGTAGAGCAGTGGCCTTCTGTACCGTACTCCTATATATTATATACTGGTGGTCAGCAAAATTATGCACTGGACTCCTACTAGGTACTACAATGCAGCACAGATATGTAGCGTTTTTCAGGCAGAGAACGTATAATACTGGTGGTCACTGGTCAGCAAAACTCTGCACTGTACTCCTCCTATATAATACTGCTGGTCCCCAGTCCCCACAATAAAGCAGTGTGAGCACAGATATATGCAGCACACTGAGCACAGATATGGAGCGTTTTTCAGGCAGACAACGTATACTGGTGGTCACTGGTCAGCAAAACTCTGCACTGTACTCCTCCTATATAATACTGCTGGTCCCTAGTCCCCACAATAAAGCAGTGTGAGCACAGATATATGCAGCACACTGAGCACAGATATGGAGCGTTTTTCAGGCAGACAATGTATACTGGTGGTCACTGGTCAGCAGAACTCTGCACTGTACTCCTCCTATATAATACTGCTGGTCCCCAGTCCCCACAATAAAGCAGTGTGAGCACAGATATATGCAGCACACTGAGCACAGATATGGAGCGTTTTTCAGGCAGACAACGTATAATACTGGTGGTCACTGGTCAGCAAAACTCTGCACTGTACTCCTCCTATAATACTGCTGGTCCCCAGAATAAAGATATGCAGCCCCCTGAAACAAAGTGAGAGGACGCCAGCCACGTCCTCTCACTATCATTTCCAATGCACGAGTGAAAAATGGCGGCGACGCGCGGCTCCTTATATAGAATCCGAATCTCGCGAGAATCCGACAGCGGGATGATGACGTTCGGGCGCGCTTGGGTTAACCGAGCCATACGGGAGAATCCGAGTATGCCTCGGACCCGTGTAAAATGGGTGAAGTTCGGGGGGGGGTCAGATTCCGAGGAACCGAACCCGCTCATCTCTAATTCCTACTGAATAAGCATTGTAGTAAGTGACTTTATTATCACCTACTACTCCACTTGCTAATGACATTATTTCATTTGTCACTGGTAATGGAGGTTGACTCTGAAACCAACTGGAGAGCTTAGCAATATCTGCAGTGTCTCTAACTTTACGAGCCTCTCCAAAATCTTCATGCTGTTCAGTAGTAGAAAACAGGATTCCATTGAACTCTCCAAGTGACAAGCAAATTTCAAGGGTAGCAGTCATCCCAAGAACCCATTTACTTATCACACTGTCTGTGATTCCCCACTCTCGCGTCAAACCACCAATACTTTTCATCCCACGCATCAAGGTTTGCTCAATTGTCTGGTCTGACCACACCCCAGTCCAAAATCGGTCAGTCCTCCACATTGTGAAGCAGCTCTCTTGCACAAAATTGTGGAATTCATCTGGAGTCATCACAGAGGGTAGCTTTATCATGTCCTGCACATATAGGTGACATTATTTGGCGTAAGAGAAATGTCTGGACGCATGGAAATAGGGAATCATATTCTTGACACAGTTCAGGTGGCCATTCCAATCACCTGACCTCTCTGCGTGAATGTAATCCTTTAGCAATGTTATCATATTGAACAATCGGATCAAAAGGGTTGCTGTTGGTCCATTTGTTTTGAGCTGATTCAGTTTTTCCTGTACCTTTCTCACTTGGGCTGATCAAATGGGGGTTTTGTTATAGTCACATAGTGCATAGTACATAGTGCACTTCACCGGAAGGAGCAGGACCCTCCTTAAGCAAATAATCCACATTCAAGTGACAGAACTACCAAAAACTTTTTACTACTTTAACTACTTTCCTTTTTTTAATTTTACTTTTTAAGTATTTAATTTCAAAGCTGTGAAATAAAAAAATGTATTATTGATTATTTTTACATGAAAACCTATTATGACTGATAAGCTTTATTGTTGTATATTACTACATACAGTATTTGCAAGGACCAACAGTTTCATTTTTTGCAAGGACCAACAGTATATGCAAGGACCAACAGTTGCCGCTAGAGCTCACCTCTGATTCAATATTTTGCTCCTATGGTATTATTAACCTCAATAACATTACTTTCCACTCATTTCCAGTCTATTCTGAACACCTCACACCTCACAATATTGTTTTTAGGCCTAAAAGTTGCACCGAGGTGGCTGTATGACCAAGCTAAGCGACACAAGTGTGCGGCACAAACACCTGGCCCATCTAGGAGTGGAACTGCAGTTGCAGACAAGATGGCACTATTCAAGAACTAGTCCCCAAACAGCACATGATGCAAAGAAGAAAAAGGTGCACAAAGGCTGCTGTATGACTAAGCCAAGTGACACAAGTGTGCGGCACATACACCTGGCCCATCTAGGAGTGGCACTGCAGTGTCAGACAGGATGGCACTTTTCAAAAACTAGGCCCCAAACAGCACCTCATGCATAGATGTAGAAGAAGTGCAACGAGGTAGCTATATGACTAAGCCTAGCAACACAAACAATTCCCACTGGAATTATACGTCCAAATCACTGGAATTAAATGGCAAAATCACTGGAATGAAATGGCAAAATCACTGGAATTATACTGCAAAATCACTGGAATTATACTACAAAATCACCTTAATTATACGTCCAAATCACTGGAATTAAATGGCAGTACCACTGGACATATACAGAAGTGTCAGACAGAATGGCACTTAAAAAAAATAGTCCCCAAACAGCACATGAAGCAAAGAAGAAAAAAAGGTGCACAGAAGTTGCTGTATGACTAAGATAAGCGACACAACCACCTAGCCCATCTAGTAGTGTCACGCAGTGGCTGAATGTTGAGAGTGGGATGCAATTGATCGGTCCACTGACAGCATCTCCAGCACACCCCTGTCATTTAAAAAAATTTCTGCAATTGGTGGA